>NW_024365048.1:592063-612872 GCF_014805655.1 Passer montanus
TTTTGGGGGTGTGGGGGTTTGGGGGATTTGGGGGATTGGGGTTTGGGGGATTTGGGGTGTGAGGTTTGAAGATTGGGGGATTTGGGCTTTGGGGGATTGGGGTTTGAGAGATTGGGGTTTCGGGATTGGGGGATTGGGGTTTGGGGGATTGGGGTGTGGGAGATTTAGGGGGTCTGGGGGACAGGGCCACCCCCTGGCACTCACCCTCCTGCACGTCGTTGTGGCAGAAGACCACCGGGGACGGGGTGGCCTCCAGCAGGTCCCTGAGGGGAGAGAGGGGCTCAGAGGGGACACGGGAGGGGCTGGGCTGGGGACAGCCTGGGGACATGGGGGGACACCAGGGTACAGGGACATGGGGACAGCCCGGGGACACGGGGGGACACCAGGGTACGGGGACATGGGGACAGCCCGGGGACATGGGGGGACACCGGGGTATGGGGACATGGGGACAGCCCAGGGACATGGGGACAGTGTGGGGACAGCCTGAGGACATAGGGGGATCCCGGGATATGGGGACACGGAGGGACACCAGGGCCACGGGGACATGGGGGATGTGGGGATATGGGGACATGGGGACCTGGGGACAAGGGGACACCCGGCACACAGGGACACAGGGAAATGGGGACATGGGGACACCAAGGACATGGGATACAGGGACATGGAGATGGTCCAAGGAAATGGGGACACCCCGAGGACATGGGGGACACAGGGACACAGGGACATGTGAGACACAGAGAACCAAAGGCGTGGGTGACACCAGGACATGCAGGTGACACAGGTGACACCAGGGACACACAGGGACATGTGGGACACGGGGGACACCAGGGATAGGAGGACAAAGGGGACATGAGGGACACAGTGGGGGACCTGAGACAGAGGGGACAACGGGGACAAAGAGGACACTGGGGACAGGGGGGACACATAGGGTGCACCAGGGATGTGAGGACAAGGGTGACACCAGGGACACAGGGGACACAGGGAAGGACAGAACCACGGACGGCCCGGCCAGGGGCTGGGGTGGTGACAGGGGACAGCAGAGGGACACTCGGGGGTGGCAGTGACCTGAGGCTCCTCATCTCCTGCTCCAGGTTGTAGCCCCGGAGCTGCTCCAGCTGCTGCAGCTGCTCCGGCTCCGAGAACGTCAGCTCCGAGATCTGCTGCAGGTACCTGGGGACACGGGGACATGGGGACACCAGGGACAGAACCCCCAGAGCCCCCTGCCCCGCCCCGGCCACCCCAGGGCCACCCTCTGTGTCCCACAGGACCCGCTGGAAGTGGCCAGGGAATCCCTGGGGTCTGGACCTGCTGGGATTTGGGATCCCTGATCCCAATGGGATTTGGGATCCCTGATCCCAATGGGATTTGGGGTCCCTGCTCCCTGATCCCAATGGGATTGGAGTCCCCGCTCCCTGACCCCAATGGGATTTGGGGTCCCCACTCCCTGATCCCAACGGCATTTGGGGTCCCTGCTCCCTGACCCCAATGGGATTTGGGGTCCCCGCTCCCTGACCCCAATGGGATTTGGAATTGTCCCACCCCACTCCCTGCTCTCAGTAGGATTTGTGTCCCCTCTCCCCGTTCCCAGTGCGGTTTGGGTCCCCTCACCCCACTCCCTGTTCGCAGTGGGATTTTGTGTCCCCCATCCCTGTTCCCAGAGGAGTTTGGGTTCCCTCACCCCATTCCCTGTTCCCAGTGGGATTTTGGTCCCCACTCCCCATTCCCAGTAGGGTTTGTGTCCCCTCACCCCATCCCCATTCCCAGTGGAGTTTGGGGTCCCTCACCCCATTCCCAGTGGGACTTTGGCCCCCATCCCCATTCCCAGCGGGGTTTGTGTCCCCTCCCCCCATTCCCCATTCCCAGCAGGGTTTGTGTCCCCATCCCTGTTCCCAGAGGAGTTTGGGTTCCCTCACCCCATTCCCAGTGGCATTTTGGCCCCCCATCCCCATTCCCATGGGGTTTGTATCCCCTCACCCCATTCCCAGTGGGATTTTGGTCCCCATTCCCAGTGGCATTTTGGTCCCCCATCCCCATTTGGGTTTGTGTCCCCTCACCATTCCCAGTGGGATTTGGGGTCCCTCACCCCATTCCCAGTGGCATTTTGGCCCCCCATCCCCATTCCCAGTGGAGTTTGGGGTCCCTCACCCAATTCCCAGTGGGAGTTTGGTCCCCCCATCCCCATTCCCAGTAGGGTTTGTGTCCCCTCACCCCATCCCCATTCCCAGTAGGGTTTGTGTCCCCTCACCCCATCCCCATTCCCAGTGGAGTTTGGGGTCCCTCACCCCATTCCCAGTGGGATTTTGGTCCCCCATCCCCATTCCCAGTGGAGTTAGGGCCCCTCACCCCATTCCCAGTGGGACTTTGGCCCCCATCCCCGTTCCCAGAGGGGTTTGTGTCCCCTCACCCCATCCCCATTCCCAGTGGGATTTGGGGTCCCTCACCCTATTCCCAGTGGGATTTTGGCCCCCCATCCCTGTTCCCAGTGGGGTTTGTGTCCCCTCACCCCATTCCGCATTCCCAGCAGGGTTTGTGTCCCCATCCCTGTTCCCAGTGGGGTTTGTGTCCCCTCACCCCTCCATGGTCCCAAAGAGCCACTTGGGCTCCTTGTTGAAGGGCATGGCCATGCCGTGGAAGCGCGCCATGTTCACGGCGATCTCGGCCGACACCCGCGGCTCCCGCAGCTCCTCGGTGCGCAGCCGCCGGCTCTGGGGGGGCACGGGGGTTTGGGGGTGCCCGGCGGGGCACGGGGGGCGCGGGGGGCCCCGATCCTACCGGGAGGTACTGCTCCAGGCGGCCCTGCGGGAACACCCCGAAGAGGCGCGGGCCCAGCGCGCGCTCGGCCAGGATGGCGAACATGACGCTCTCGAGCACCAGCGAGTCCAGGCCCTGCGGGGGCGGCCAGGGGCGCCCCAAAACGGGGCACAGCGTGGGACACCAATCAGGGATCCCCGAAAATGGGAACCCCAAATTGGGGCCACAGCGTGGGACACCAATCAGGGAACCCCGAAAATGGGAACCCCAAATCGGGGCCACAGTGTGGGACACCAATCTGGGAGCCCCGAAAATGGGAACCCCAAAATGGGGCCACAGCATGGGACACCAATCAGTGAGCCCTGAAAATGGGATCCCCAAAATGGGGCCACAGCATGGGACACCAATCAGGGATCCCCAAGACGGGGCCACAACGTGGGACACCAATCAGGGAGCCCCGAAAATGGGAACCCCAAATCGGGGCCACAACGTGGGACACCAAAATGGGACACCAATCAGGGATCCCCAAAAGCAGGACCACAAATTGGGAAATCAAAAACACAGGACCACAAACAGGGACACCAGAAATGGGACCCCAAATCGGGACACCAAAAACATGGGACTCTAAAATGGGACACCAATCAGGGATCCCCAAGACGGGGCCACAGCATGGGACACCAAACATGGATCCCCAAAACGGGGCCAAAACGTGGGACACCAATCAGGGATCCCCAAGACGGGGCCACAGCGTGGGACACCAATCAGGGATCCCCAAAAGCGGGACCCCAAATCGGGGCCACAACGTGGGACACCAAAATGGGACACCAAAATGGGACCCTAAAAGCCGTGGGACAGGGACAATGGGGACACCAGGGGGACAGCGACACCCCCGCTCTGGATGTGCTGGGCACCTGGCAGGAGATGGGGACACTGGGGACAATGGATGGGAGACACCGGGAGAGGGACTGGGTACGGGTCTGGGGGGAAACTGGGGACACTGGGAGAGGGACCGGGACACCAGTCCGGGGGGACAACCCGGGGTAACTGGGGGACAGGGACGCTGGTCTGGGGGGCGACTGGGAGGGGACACTGGGACACAGCCCCGAGGGCAGCTGGGGACACTGGGGGACAGGGACACTGCTGAGGGGTGGGACAGCTGGGGACACTGGGGGAGGGTCGGGGAAGGGACGGGGACACTGCTCCGGGGGACAGCGGGGACACTGGGAGGGGACTGCGACACAGGTCTGGGGACACTGTGAGGGGACAGGGACACCGCTGTGAGGGGACAGGGTGGGACAGGGAGGGGACGGGAGATCGGAAGAGGGGACGGGGACACCGCTGTGAGGGGATAGGGGTGGGACAGGGACGCCGCTGTGAGGGGACAGGGAGGGGACAGGGACACCGCTGTGAGGGGACAGGGGTGGGACAGGGGTGGGACAGGGACACCGCTGTGAGGGACGCTTCCCCGAACCCTGGGACGAGACCACCGCGGAGAGGGCGGGGGGGAACTCCTCTCGCCCGTTCCGCTTCCTACCCGATGGGCCAGATACCGAACTCGTCCGGGCTGATGAGCTTCCAGGAGCCGGCCAGGAACTCGCGGCACCAGGCGTAGGCCTGCTGGCGGGTGGCGGCGGGGACATCGCCGTCCGCGCTGCCGCTGCCGCGGCCCCCCGCCGCCGCCGCCATGGTCGCCCCTGCCCCGTCCCGCTCGGCCTGGGCGGGGCCCGGCCAGCTTCTAACCAATAACAACGCTATTTTCTGATTGACTGTTTAATGGACCAATAGAAAGCCGCCTTGGGGAGGTGGCGCGTGCGCGGCAGCCAATGGGCGTGCTCGGCGGGATGCGGCGGAACGTGGAGGTGAAGGCGCGGCTGAGGGCGCGGGAGGAAGCGCTGAGGGCGGCCCTGAGGCTGCTGGGGCTGGGCCCGGCGGGCCCGGTGTGCCCCGGGGCCGGGCAGGAGCCGCCCCAGGTGTGCCCCGGGGCCGGGCCGGGCACGGGTGAGGGGCAGGAGCCGCCCCAGGCGTGCCCCGGGGCCGGGCAGGTGCTGCTCCAGACCGACACGTTCTTCCGGGTGCCGCGGGGGCGGCTCAAGCTGCGGCGGACACAGGTGAGGGAGGGCTGGAGGGGCTTGGCCCTGGCCCTGTCCTCACCTGTCCCCGTCTTCAGCTGTCCCTGCCTGTCCCTGTCCTCACCTGTCATCATCTGTCTTCACCTGTCCCCGTGCTCATCTCTCCCTGTGCTCACCTGTCGCTACTTGTCCCTCACCTGTCCCTGTGCTCACCTGTCCCTACCTGTCCCATTCTCACCTGTCGCTGTTCTCACCTGTCCCCATCCTCACCTGTCCCTCACCTGTCGCTGTGCTCACATGTCCCCATTCTCACCCGTCCCTGTCCCCATCCCCTTGCTCACCTGTCCCCATCCTCGCCTGTCCCGTGCTCAGCTGTCCCCTCCTGTGGCTGTCCCCAGGACGGCCGGGGGGAGCTGATTTTCTACGAGCGCCCCGACAGCGCCGGCCCCAAACTGTCCAGGTTCAGCATCACCCCCACGGCCGACCCCGAGGGGCTGCAGGTGAGCGGGGCTGGGTGGGCTGTGTGTCACCCCTGTCCCCAGGCGGTGCTGTCCCTGTCCCTGGGCGTGCTGGGCACGGTGAGGAAGGAGCGCCTGCTGCTCCTGCTGGGCCAGACCCGGCTGCACCTGGACCGGGTGCAGGGGCTCGGGGACTTCCTGGAGCTGGAGGTGAGGTGACACGGGGGGGGTGGCACCCCGGGTGGCCCCTGGTGACACGGGTGGCCCCTGGTGACACGGGTGGCCCCTGGTGACACGGGTGCCCAGGTGGTGCTGCGGCCGGGGCAGAGCGAGGAGGACGGGCAGCGCCGGGCGCGGGAGCTGCTGCGGGAGCTCGGGGTCGGGGAGCAGGACCTCGTGTCTGGGGCCTACCTGGACCTGCTGCTGGCACAGGGGGACAACGGGGACACCGCCCCGTGCCACCCCCCAGCTGGGCACGGGCAGCAGGGCTGAGGGCTGGGGGCTGCTGGCTGTGCCCGCCCTATAAACAGCTGTGCCTGCCCTATAAACACCCTGTATCCCCTATAGACACCCTGTGCCCACACCATAAACACCCTGTACCCACCCTATAAACACCCTGTGCCCACCCTATAAACACCCTGCACCTTGTCCCGCCCTATAAACACCCTGTCCCTTGTCCCACCCTATAAACACCCTGTGCCTTGTCCTACCCCACAGACACCCTGTATCCCTTATAGACACCCTGTGCTCACCCCATAGACACACTGTGCCTCCTATAGACACCCTGTGCCTTGTCCCACCCCATAAACACCCTGTGGACACCCTAAACTCCTCCATGGAAAACCTGTGCCTTGTTCCACCCCATAAACACACTGTGCCCCTATGGACACCCTGCACCTTGCCCCACCCTATAAACACGCTGTGCCTTGTCCCACCCTATAAACACCCTGTGCCCCTGTAAACACCCTGTACCCACCCTATAAACACGCTGTGCCTTGTCCCACCCTATAAACACCCTGTGCTCCTATGGACACCCTGTGCCCACCCCACAGACACCCTGTACCCCCTATGGGCACCCTAAACCCCTCCATGGACACCCTGTACCTTGTCCCACCCCACAGACACCCCCACCCCATAATGCCCCCCAGAAACCCCATACCCACCCCAATCCATTCCAGGAGCCAAAGTTTGGGATCGATCCGGGGTGGAATTCATGGATCCTGGGGATGGAAATGCTTGGAAAACTTCCTCTGCTGTGCCCGTGGGATCTCCTGGATCCCAGGGATCTTTGGGATGGGCTGGGAGGTCCTTGCCAGGCAGGCCCCACCAGGACTGGGGAATTGTGGAATCCTTGCCCATGGAATGGCGGCAGTGCCTCGGGAAGGGCCCCCGAGCCCCCCTGGGCTGGGCAGGGGCTGCCAGGGATCCGTGCAGGGAGAGCCCGGGAAAAGTGGGATCTGGGCCGGGCTGGGGCCAGGGCAGCTCTGCTGGGATCGGGGCAGGGATGGGGAATGTCCTTCTGGCTGTGCCCAGCTCCTGCCAGGAGCCCGCGGGGATCGGGATCTGCTCCAGGGAAGGAGCCCCGGGAGAAGAGGGAGCGGCCTCAGGCTGGCCCAGGGCAGGCCCAGCTCCCACATTTGGGATCGTTTGCCATGGAAAGGGGTCAGGCCTTGGCAGGGCCCAGAGGAATCCCAGAACATCCGGAGCAGGATCCCAAAGGAGCATCGAGCCCAGCTGATCCTTGGAAATCCTTTGAAGTCCCTTAAAGCTGCAGTTCCTGCTGGAGTTTGGGAATCTCCGGACTTGGGAAGATCCTGGGGCTCAAGACCCTGGGGGGAGCTGCTGGAACCCCAAATCCCGCTGGGGCAGGGCCGTGCCCCAAAACCCCAAAGGAACGAAGATGGGAGTGGGAATGTTGGGGTGAGGATGGATGGATGGATGGATGATGGATGATGGATGGACGGATGGATGGATGGATGGATGACGGATGATGGATGGATGGCTGATGGATGGATGATGGATGGAGGATTGAAGGATGGATGGTGGATGGATGGATGGATGGATGACGGATGATGGATGGATGGCTGATGGATGGATGATGGATGGAGGATTGAAGGATGGATGGTGGATGGATGGATGGATGGATGACGGATGATGGATGGATGGCTGATGGATGGATGATGGATGGAGGATTGAAGGATGGATGGTGGATGGATGGATGGATGGATGACGGATGATGGATGGATGGCTGATGGATGGATGATGGATGGAGGATTGAAGGATGGATGGTGGATGGATGGATGGATGGATGACGGATGATGGATGGATGGCTGATGGATGGATGATGGATGGAGGATTGAAGGATGGATGGTGGATGGATGGATGGATGGATGACGGATGATGGATGGATGGCTGATGGATGGATGATGGATGGAGGATTGAAGGATGGATGGTGGATGGATGGATGGATGGATGACGGATGATGGATGGATGGCTGATGGATGGATGATGGATGGAGGATTGAAGGATGGATGGTGGATGGATGGATGGATGGATGACGGATGATGGATGGATGGCTGATGGATGGATGATGGATGGAGGATTGAAGGATGGATGGTGGATGGATGGATGGATGGATGACGGATGATGGATGGATGGCTGATGGATGGATGATGGATGGAGGATTGAAGGATGGATGGTGGATGGATGGATGGATGGATGACGGATGATGGATGGATGGCTGATGGATGGATGATGGATGGAGGATTGAAGGATGGATGGTGGATGGATGGATGGATGGATGACGGATGATGGATGGATGGCTGATGGATGGATGATGGATGGAGGATTGAAGGATGGATGGTGGATGGATGGATGGATGGATGACGGATGATGGATGGATGGCTGATGGATGGATGATGGATGGAGGATTGAAGGATGGATGGTGGATGGATGGATGGATGGATGACGGATGATGGATGGATGGCTGATGGATGGATGATGGATGGAGGATTGAAGGATGGATGGTGGATGGATGGATGGATGGATGACGGATGATGGATGGATGGCTGATGGATGGATGATGGATGGAGGATTGAAGGATGGATGGTGGATGGATGGATGGATGGATGACGGATGATGGATGGATGGCTGATGGATGGATGATGGATGGAGGATTGAAGGATGGATGGTGGATGGATGGATGGATGGATGACGGATGATGGATGGATGGCTGATGGATGGATGATGGATGGAGGATTGAAGGATGGATGGTGGATGGATGGATGGATGGATGACGGATGATGGATGGATGGCTGATGGATGGATGATGGATGGAGGATTGAAGGATGGATGGTGGATGGATGGATGGATGGATGACGGATGATGGATGGATGGCTGATGGATGGATGATGGATGGAGGATTGAAGGATGGATGGTGGATGGATGGATGGATGGATGACGGATGATGGATGGATGGCTGATGGATGGATGATGGATGGAGGATTGAAGGATGGATGGTGGATGGATGGATGGATGGATGACGGATGATGGATGGATGGCTGATGGATGGATGATGGATGGAGGATTGAAGGATGGATGGTGGATGGATGGATGGATGGATGACGGATGATGGATGGATGGCTGATGGATGGATGATGGATGGAGGATTGAAGGATGGATGGTGGATGGATGGATGGATGGATGACGGATGATGGATGGATGGCTGATGGATGGATGATGGATGGAGGATTGAAGGATGGATGGTGGATGGATGGATGGATGGATGACGGATGATGGATGGATGGCTGATGGATGGATGATGGATGGATCATTGGTGGATGGATGAAGGATGGATGATGGATGGATGGATGGATGGGGATGTTGGGAGGGTTTGCAATGGGGATGTTGGGATGGACAGGATTTTCAGGAATGGGCACAGGCAGGAGTGAGCCATGGAGGGGGTTGGGGTGCTCTGGGTGTCCCCTGGGCCCTGTGGGGGCACTGAAGTGGCCTCGGCCTCGACTGGGGCCATGGGGGTGGCACTGAGGGAGCTGGGGACACAGGGGGACACCATGGGAATTGGGGACATGGGGGCACACTGAGGGAATTGTGGGACATGAGGACACTGAGGAAATTGGGCAGACAGGGGGACACAGAGGGAATTGGGGACACGGGGGGACGCTGAGGGACCCCACATCCCACGGGTGGCAGTGCGGGGGTCCCATTGCCCGCCCGCCAAGCTGGGGCCGTCCCTGGCGTCCCCTGCCCGTCCCCGGTGTCCCCTCGGGCCACCCGCCGTGGCCGCTGTCCGGTCCCGGGCTGCAGCACCAGGGACAGCTCCGCTCGGGCCCCGCACGGCTCCCGACGCCCTCAGCCACCCTATAGAGCGACCCTATAGAGCGCCCCACAGGGCCCGGTCCCCTATAGAGTCCTGACCCCCTTGTAGGCTCCCCGATCCCCTATAGACCCCCCGATCCCCTATAGACCCCCCGATCCCCTCCAGACCCCTGACCCCTGTGCTCTGCTGGTCCCCACACGGCTCCTGTCCCCTCTTACCGACCCCACAGACCCCCTGAGCCCCTGATGGATCTCTCAGCACCTCTGCAGAGCTTCGGGATCCCCTACAGACCCCCCGATCCCCTATAGAGACCCCCCGATCCCCTATAGATCCTCTGTCCCTTGTTCTCCTCTCGCGCGTTCAGCACCGCGGACAGCTCCGCTCCCGGCCCCGTCACCGCCGCTGCAGAGCCCTGAACCCCCCGCGGACCCCCTGAACCCCCCGCGGACCCCCTGACCACCCTACGGACCCCCTGACCGCCCCATGGACCCGCTCCCGCAGCTCCTCCCGCCGCCCCCCCCGCTCCCGCAGCTCCGCAGTCCGGCGCAGCCCCGGCCGGAGAAAATGGCGGATCGCGCCGAGATGTTCTCGCTCTCCACCTTCCACTCGCTGTCCCCGCCCGGCTGCCGGTGAGCGGGGGATGCGCGGGGGATGCGCGGGGGGGATGCGGGGTCGCGCTGCCCTTCCCCTCCCGCCGTGCCGCCCTTGCACCGGGCCCGCACCCCGGGCTCCCCCCCCGCCCGTTCCTTCACCTTGGGGTGCGGGACCGGGGGGCTCCTCCCGCCCCCCGCCCCGTCGGGCCCTTCCCTTGCCTTCCCCACCCCGCCCCGGAGGATGCGCGGGGTCCCCTCCGTCCCCTTCCCCCGGCCGGGCTCGGAGCCCCCCCGGCGCACCCCGGGGCCGCCGCGGGAGGAGCGGCCGCCGCCTCTTTGTCTCTCCCGAGGCGCCGCAGCGGCCCCGGGATGGGGACGGGGACGGGGATGGGGTGGCGGGGTGCGGGGGTGTGGGGTCGGGGTGCGGGTCGGGGTGCGGGCCCCGGGCCGGGCTGGCGCACTGCGGGGCCGAGCCGCCCGGCGGGGGAACGGGAAGGGCAGGAGGCGGCGGCGAGGGGCACCGGGAGGGCCCCGGGGATGCGGGAGCTGCGGAGAGAGGAGCAGGGGACAGCGGGGCTGCGGGACGTGCCCTTGGCTGGCTGGGGCCTGTGCTGGGCAGGGCTCCCCGTGCCCAGGATGTCCCCGTGCCCAGGATGTCCCCGTGCCTGAGCATCCGCTTGCTCGGACTGTCCCCTCCCTGAGAATCCCCGTCCCCAGGATGTCCCCTCCCTCAGCATCCCCGTGCCCAGGATGTCCCCGTCCCTGAACATCTGCCTGTTCGGACTGTCCCCTCCCTGAGCATTCCCGTCCCCAGGATGTCCCCTTCTCTGAGCGTCCCCGTCCCCAGGATGTCCCTGTCCCCGGGCTGTCCCTGTCCCCGGGCTGTCCTGCCCGCGGTGGCGCAGGGAGGGGACGCCACGGCCTCGCCGGGGCTGCTCGGCGCCGGGCCGGGCCCTGGGGCAGCCGAGCCCCGTCCGGGGAGCGGGAGCTGCGCCCGGAGCCATCCCAAAGCCCGGGGCCGCTCCCTGGGGCGGCTGTGGCTCCCCGAGCATGCCGAGATCCAGCCGGGAATGGTGACGGGGAAACCGAACCCGGCTGAGCCTTTCCCAAGGAGCCGCGGGGAGCCCGGCCCGGCTTGGAGGGGCTGGAGAGGAGAGGCCGGGATGGGCTGGGAATGCCCGATGTGGGAATGGATGCCCCATGTGGGAATGGATGCCCGATGTGGGAATGCTCCCTGGATGAGGGAATGCTCGATGTGGGAATTCTCCCTCGATGTGGGAATTCTCCCTCGATGAGGGAATGGATGCTCGGTGAGGGAATTCCAGGCGCGCACGCAGCCGGGCCTTGGGATGGCTCCCACCTCCCGCTCGGGCCGTGGCAGCCCCAGGTGCCAGTCAGGAGCCCCCGGTCCCCAATTTGGGGTGACCACGGGGTCAGAGCCGGCTCCGGCAGCGGCCGGGGGTCCCGGCTGCAGTGGGGGTCCCTTCCCGGCCGCTGCGGGGTCCCCTCCGTCGCTCGGAGCCGCCCCCGGCAGTGCGCAGGGAGCGGGGCTGGCAGCGATGGGGAAATTCCAGCGGCAGCGCTCCCCGGGGAGCCCGGCCCTGGCAGCGCTGGCACCGCCGGTGTCCCTGCCCGGCCCTCCCGGCCCCGAGCCCCCCGCCAGGGCCCTTTTGGGGTCCCCTCCGGCCCATCCCGGCCGGTTCCAGCCCTTCCCGATGCCCTCTGCCTGTGCCGGGCTGGGTGAGCCCCCCCCGCCGTGTCCCCGCCCTCGGCTCCGCTCCTGTCCCTCGGTGCCAGCTGGCCTCGGGAGTGTCCCCAAGGTGGGGACAGGCACTGTCCTTGTTCCCGCTGCTCATCCCCTGTGTCCCTGCACCCCTGGCCGGGGCGCTGCCTTTGGCCCCAGCCCGGTGCCCAGGGTCCCATCGGGGACATCGTGGGGCTGGGTGGGCTCTCACTGCTGGTTCCACCCCACCAGTGTCCCCATCCCACTGTGCCATTCCCACCCCACCGCAGTGTCCCCATCCCATCCCATCCCATCCCATGGATCCCATCCCATGGATCCCATCCCATCCCATCCCATGGATCCCGTCCCATCCCATCCCATGGATCCCATCCCGTCCCATCCCATGGATCCCATCCCATCCCATCCCATCCCCGTGTCCCCCAGGAGCTGCTCCCCCAGTGAGGAGGGTCCAGGGGTGCTGGAGGGGACCCGCAGGTCCCCAGGAGGACTCAGCCCCACTGTCCCTGTCCCCCTGTGTGCCCATGACACCCCCTAAGGCCCTGGGGACAACAGAGGGTCCCGGGGTTCTTCCTGCAGGGGACAGGCCCCGATTTTCTGTGGGGTTGGGGAGATGGTTTTGCACCCCAAAGGGCTCTGCACCCCCAGGGCTCTGCTCCCTGACACCCCGAGACTGCTCTTCAGCATTCTGGGACTCTGCACCCCATAAAATCGGGTCCTTGTGCCCCAAAGGGCTCTGCACCCCCACACCCTGGGCTGTGCACCCCAAAGGGCTCTGCACCCCAACCCTTCAGGATTCTGCACCCCAAAACCCCGGGGCTCTGTTCCTCAATGCCCCAGGCTCTAACCCTATAACCCAGCAGGTTCTGCACCCCAAAACCCCGGGGCTCTGTTCCTCAATGCCCCAGGTTCTGACCCTATAACCCAGCAGGTTCTGCACCCCAAAACCCCGGGGCTCTGTTCCTCAATGCCCCAGGTTCTGACCCTATAACCCAGCAGGTTCTGCACCCCAAAACCCCGGGGCTCTGTTCCTCAATGCCCCAGGCTCTGACCCTATAACCCAGCAGGTTCTGCACCCCAAAACCCCGGGGCTCTGTTCCTCAGTACCCCAGGTGCTGATCCTATAACCCAAAAGTCTCTGCGCCCCAATACCCCAAAAGTCTCTGCACCCCACTATCCCAGAAGGTTCTGCACACCAAAACCTTCCTGCTCTCCAACACCCCGGGGCTCTGCACCCCAACACCTCAGAGTTCAGCACCCTGAAACCCCAAAGTGTTCTGATCCCCAGAGGGTTCTGCACCTCGACATCCCATACTCTGCACCCCAAAGACTTCTGCACCCCAAAATTTCTGTTCCCCTACACGCCCGGGCTCTGCACCCGAAGGACTTTACACCGCAGCACCCCAGGGCTCTGCACCCCAAAAGGCTGCGCTCCCCAACACCCGGGACCCTTCACCCCCAGCCCCGGGGCTCCCCGGCCCCCGCGGCCTTTGGGGCCGCGCTCGGCCCCGCTCCCGCCGCAGCCCCGTTCCCGTCTCCGTTCCTGCCGCTTTTGCCCCAAATCTGCGCGGATTCGGCGCGGCCGTGCCCTACTTCTGGGAATTATGGGATTAGGGGAATCTTCCTGCCGGGGGAGCGGGAGCTGCGCCGCGGGGGGGACAGGGGACAGCCCTGGGCCCCCTCTGGGCTCTGACCCTGCTGCCACCCTGAGGGCTGAGCCCCCGAGCCCCCCCGGGTGTCCCCAACCCACCGAGGGTGGGCACAGGGTCCCAGTGGCACCTGGCTGCTGTCACACCCCCCTGGGTACAAGCTCGGGGTCCTGTGTTTCCCCAACACCACCGAGGGTGGGCACAGGGTCCCACTGGTACCCAGCTGCTGCCACACCCCGCTGGGGACCAGCTGGGTGTCCTGTGTGTCCCCAACGCCCTGGAAGGTGGCACCTGGCTGCTGTCACACCCCCCTTGGGGACAAGCTCGGGGTCCTGTGTGTCCCCAACTCCACCGAGGATGGGCACAGTGTCCCAGTGGCACATGGCTGCTGTCACACCCCCCTGGGGCTGGTCCTGTGTGTCCCCAAACCCATGGAGGGTGGGCACAGGGTCCCACTGGTGCCCAGGTGCTGCTGGGGGACCCTGGGTGTCCCCAACCCCACGGAGGGTGGGCACAGTGTCCCAGTGGCACCTGGCTGCTGTCACACCCCCCTGGGGCTGGTCCTGTGTGTCCCCAAACCCATGGAGGGTGGGCACAGGGTCCCACTGGTGCCCAGGTGCTGCTGGGGGACCCTGGGTGTCCCCAAACCTATGGAAGGTGGCACAGTGTCCCAGTGGCACCTGGCTGCTGTCACACCCCCCTGGGTACAAGCTCGGGGTCCTGTGTTTCCCCAACACCACCGAGGGTGGGCACAGGGTCCCACTGGTACCCAGCTGCTGCCACACCCCGCTGGGGACCAGCTGGGTGTCCTGTGTGTCCCCAAAGCCCTGGAAGGTGGCACCTGGCTGCTGTCACACCCCCCTTGGGGACAAGCTCGGGGTCCTGTGTGTCCCCAACTCCACCGAGGATGGGCACAGTGTCCCAGTGGCACATGGCTGCTGTCACACCCCCCTGGGGCTGGTCCTGTGTGTCCCCAAACCCATGGAGGGTGGGCACAGGGTCCCACTGGTGCCCAGGTGCTGCTGGGGGACCCTGGGTGTCCCCAAACCTATGGAAGGTGGCACAGTGTCCCAGTGGCACCTGGCTGCTGCCACACCCCTCTGGGGCTGGTCCTGTGTGTCCCCAACCCCACCGAGGGTGGGCACTGGGTCCCACTGGTGCCCAGGTGCTGCCACACCCCGCTGGGGACCAGCTGGGTGTCCTGTGTGTCCCCAACCCCACCGAGGGTGGGCACTGGGTCCCACTGGTGCCCAGGTGCTGCCACACCCCGCTGGGGACCAGCTGGGTGTCCTGTGTGTCCCCAACGCCCTGGAAGGTGGCACCTGGCTGCTGTCACACCCCCCTTGGGGACAAGCTCGGGGTCCTGTGTGTCCCCAACTCCACCGAGGATGGGCACAGTGTCCCAGTGGCACCTGGCTGCTGCCACACCCCTCTGGGGCTGGTCCTGTGTGTCCCCAACCCCACCGAGGGTGACCAGAGGGTCCCAGTGGCACCCAGGCCGTATCTCCCACCTCACCTCACCCCCCCAAACCCCAGTTTCTGTTTTGCACCCCCAAACCGTGCCGGATTTTGGGATTCTCTCCGCTCCGTGCTTCCCGGAGCCGCTGGTTTCCATGGCAGCCCCGCTCCCTGGCAATGCGCTCAGGGATGTCACAGCCCGCTCCCCTTTGTCACCCCGGCCACGCCGCTGTGACCCCCCCGCAGCGCAGGTCACCCCAAGCCTGGGGATGTCCCCACCTCGGCTCCGGCCATTCGGGAATTTGGGACATGTGGTGGCCTCGGCGCCTCCGCGGTGCCACCGCGTGGTGACAGCAGCGTGGCGGGGTGTGCCCGTGGCTGTCCTGTGCCAGCACCCAGGGGTGACAGGGCTTGGTGCCACCTCCATCCGGCACCCAGGGGTGACGGGGTGTGGGCACATGTCCCTGTGTTATGGTGACATGTCCCTGTGCTGGCACTAAGAGCTGACAGGGTTTGGTGCCATGTCCGTGTGGCACCCAGGAGTGACAGGATTGTGGTGCCATGTCCCTGTGTTATGGTGACATGTCCCTGTGCTGGCACTAAGATGTGACAGGGTTTGGTGCCACGTCCCTGTGTTATGGTGAGGTGTCCCTGGTGGCTGTCCCATGCTGGCACCAAGGGGTGGCAGGGCTGTGGTGACATGTCCCTGTGGCACCCAGAGGTGACAGGGTTGTGGCAATGTGTCCCTGTATTATGGTGACATGTCCCTGTGTTTTGGTGGCTGTCCCATGCTGGCATCAAGGGGTGGCAGGGCTGTGGTGACATATCCATGTGGCACCAGAGGTGACAGGGTTGTGGTGCCATGTCCGTGTGGCACCCAGGAGTGACAGGATTGTGGTGCCATGTCCCTGTGTTATGGTGACATGTCCCTGTGTTTTGGTGGCTGTCCCATGCTGGCACCAAGGGGTGGCAGGGCTGTGGTGACATGTCCCTGTGGCACCCAGAGGTGACAGGGTTGTGGCAATGTGTCCCTGTATTATGGTGACATGTCCCTGTGTTTTGGTGGCTGTCCCATGCTGGCATCAAGGGGTGGCAGGGCTGTGGTGACATATCCATGTGGCACCAGAGGTGACAGGGTTGTGGTGCCATGTCCGTGTGGCACCCAGGAGTGACAGGATTGTGGTGCCATGTCCCTATGTTATGGTGACATGTCCCTGTGCTGGCACTAAGATGTGACAGGGTTTGGTGCCACGTCCCTGTGTTATGGGGAGGTGTCCCTGTGGTTGTCCCATGCTGGCACCCAGGGGTGGCAGGGTTGTGGTGACATGTCTGTGTGACACCCAGAGGTGACAGGGTCCTTGTGATACCGGAGGTGACAGGGTTGTAGTGACATGTCCTTGTGGTTTGCTTGTGTTGGCACCCAGGGGTGACAGGGTTTGGTGCCATGTCCCTGTGTTATGGTGACACGTCCCTCTGGCTGTCCTGTGACAGAGTTATGGTGCCACACCCATGTGGCACCAGAGGTGACAGTGTCCTGGTGCCATGTCCCTGTGGCACCAGAGGTGACAGAGCTGTGGCACCATGTCCGTCTGGCACATGGGGTGGCAGTGTCCTGGTGCCATGTATGTGTGGCACAGAGGTGACAGGGTTGTGGTGCCATGCCCGTGTGGCACAGAGGTGACAGAGCTGAGGTGCCATGTCCATGTGGCACCCAGGGGTGGCAGTGTCCTGGTGCCATGTCCCTGTGGCACCAGAGGTGACAGAGCTGTGGCACCATGTCCGTCTGGCACATGGGGTGGCAGTGTCCTGGTGCCATGTATGTGTGGCACAGAGGTGACAGGGCTGTGGTGCCATGTCTGTGTAACACGCAGGAGTGAGAGAGTTAAGGTGCCATGCCCGTGTGGCACAGAGGTGGCAGAGCTGAGGTGCCATGTCCATGTGGCACCCAGGGGTGGCAGTGTCCTGGTGCCATGTCCCTGTGGCACAGAGGTGGCAGTGTCGTCCTGCCCTGTCCCTGGTGCCCCCACGCTGACAGTGCCACCCACGCACAGATGTCCCCGTGGTGCCACTTTGCTGCCGTGCTGCCCCGGGGGCCTGGCCGGGCTGTCGCCGAGCGCTGTCCCCTCTGTCCCCAGGCCCCCCCAGGACATCAGCCTGGAGGAGTTCGATGACGAGGACCTGTCGGAGATCACGGACGACTGCGGCATCGGCCTCAACTACGACTCGGACCACTACGAGAAGGTGCGGGACACCGCGGGGACACCTTGGGGACACCTTGGGGACACCGCGGGGACACCGCGGGGACACCACGCTGCCGCAGCGCTGGCTTCGGCGGCTCTGCGGCTGCTGAGGCCAGCGGCACCAGCCGGGGGTCCCTTGTGCCCTCCGGGACACCCCAGGGAGGGGACCGGGGCCGCTGCCACCCCTCGGTGGCGGGGAGGGTGGCCCCGGCTGTCCCCGCGTCCCTGACGCGGTGCCACCCGCAGGACTGCCTGGTGCTGGAGCGCGGGGAGCAGCCGCACCCCGTGTGCACCTTCCAGGACGACTTCCAGGAGTTCGAGATGATCGACGACAACGACGACGACGACGACGAGGAAGAGGAGGAGGAGGAAGGCAACGAGCTGGAGGCGCCGCCGTCCCCTTCGGCCTCGCCCATCCCCTCGCCCGCCCTGGAGGAGACGCAGAAGCACCGCCCCACCACGCTCAACCTGACGGCCCCGGGCACGCAGGTGAGCCCCGCTGGCCGCGGGGGTCCCCTTGCCCCGGGGTCACTGTCCCCATGACCCCGGGGTCTGCGTCACATCCCTCATGGGGTCTGTGTCACATCCCCTCCGGGGTCACTGTCCCCATCCCCCTGAGGTCACTGTCCCTTCCCTTCCCTGGTCACTGTCCCTTTCCCCCCTAGGGTCCCTTCCCTTCTGTGGTCACTGTCCCTTTCCCCCAGGGATCTGTGTCCCTTCCCCTCCTTGGGTCACTGTCCCCATCCCCCCGGGATCTGTGTCCCTTCCCTTCCCTGGTCACTGTCCCCATCCCCCCGGGATCTGTGTCCCTTCCCTCCTGGTGTCACTGTCCCTTTCTCCCCGGATCTCTGTCCCTTTCCCCCATTCCCCCCGGGGTTCCCCGTCCCCGGCGCCCCCCCCGTGCCGTGCCCCCCGTTTCCCCGGGCTCGGGGCTCCCCGGGGGTGTCCCCCCAGCCGTGTCGCCGCAGGGGTGTCCCCGTGTCGCGGCGCACGCGCCGCCGCAGTGCGTGGGCACCGCGCGCGGAGCGGCTGCGGCCGCCGGCGTTGCCAGGGAACCGCGGCCCTCGGGAATCTCGGGGGGCCCCCCCTTTTCCCGGGAGGGCACCGCGCTCTGCCGGGCTCCGGGGGGTGGCGGTCACCGCGGGGGGACACAGCCCGGGGGTCCTGCCCGGTCCTGCCCTGCCCGGCCGGGTCCCCGCGCGGCTCCGTCATCCCTCGGAGGGGCGGGTGGAGCCCCTGGATCCGCCCCATGGCGGGGTCCGGGCAGAGGTGACATCCTGGTCCTCGGCCTTGTGTCCCTGTGTCCCCCCTGCAGCCACCCCTGTGTCCCCCCTGCAGCCATCTCTGTCCCCGCATCCCCCGTCCCCTGTCCTTAACCCCTCCACCACCCTTCACCCGTCGTCCCACAACGTGTCCCTCATCCCTGTCCCCTCCAGCCCGTCCCCGTCCCCTTCATCCCACATCTCCCATTCCCACACCCCCATTCCCACACCCCCCGTTCCCACATTCCCCATCTCCCCATTCCCGTTCCCCCATCCCTCTCCCACTCCCATTCCCATATCCCTGTCCCCTCGGTTCCCACCCCAATCCCTGTCAGGGCCGTCCCGTTTGGTGCCCGGCCGCGCTCCCTAATCCCCGCTCCCGCCGAGCCGAGCCGTGCCGGGCCGTGCCGGGATTAGCGCTGCCCGCACTTCCCGGCGGGATTAATCCACAGCTGCCGGCGCGACATTCCCGAACATCCCGGGGGCTCCCCACACGCTGCGGGGTGCGGCCGTGCTCCCGGCCTCGCACACGGGTGTCCCGCGGTCAGCGCCGCTGCTGGCTCCTGGCCTGGGGTGGGCACCGTGCCACCCGTGCCGTGCCGTGCCGTGCCGTGCCGTGCCCGGCCCCTGGCGCGTCTGGCCGGGCAGGGGACGCAGGGATGCGGCGGCCCTAATCCCATAAACCAGGCACTCCCGAGCCCTCCCTGCGGCACCCTGGAACCTGTCTGCCATCCCCACCCCCCGAGCCCCCATCCCTGCCCCCTGAACCCCCCCCGTGTCCCCCCCGGTGTCCCCCCGGTGTCCCCGGGCTCTCCCGGTTCGGGGGGCTGCCCTGAGCCCCGCTCTGCTGTCCCCGCAGGATTCCCTGAACAACAACGGCGGCTTCGCCCCGCCCGCGCCGCGCCCCAGCTGGCAGGACGCGCTGCTGCACTCCTCCTCCTCCTCCTCTTCCTCACACACCGGTGAGCGCGGCGTGGGACACTGGCGGGGGACAGCGGGGCTGGGACCCCGCGGGGTGACACTGGCGGGGGACAGCGGGGCTGGGACAGCGGGGCTGGGACAGTGGGGCTGTGACAATGGCGGGGTGACAGTGGGGCTGTGACAGTGGGGCTGGGACAGTGGGGCTGTGACAGTGGGTGTGTGACAGTGGTGGGGTGACATTGGGGCTGTGACAATGGCAGGGTGACACTGGCGGGGGACAGCGGGCATGTGCCAGGGTGGCTGTGCCAGTGGCGGGGTGACAGTGGGGCTGTGACAATGCAGGTGTGACAATGCAGGTGTGACATTTGGGCTGTGACAGTAGGGCTGTGCCAATGTGTGACGGGTGCGACAGTGGGGTGTGACAGCAGGGTGTGACAAGCAGGCTGTGACAGTGCAGGTGTGACAATGCAGGTGTGACAGGGGGCTGTGCCAGCTCGGCTGTGACAGTGGGGTGTGACAGTGGGGCTGTGACAATGCAGGTGTGACAGTGGGGTGTGACAGTGGGGCTGTGACAGCAGGCATGTGCCAGCACGGCTGTGCCACCGCGGGTGTGACATTTGGGCTGTGACAATGCAGGCGTGACATTTGGGCTGTGCCAGTGGGGTGTGCCACAGGCGTGACAATGCAGGTGTGACAATGCAGGTGTGACATTTGGGCTGTGACAGTAGGGCTGTGCCAATGTGTGACGGGTGCGACAGTGGGGTGTGACAGCAGGGTGTGACAGCAGGCTGTGACAGTGCAGGTGTGACAATGCAGGTGTGAGAGTGGGGCTGTGCCAACGGGGTGTAACAGTGGGCATGTGACAGTGGGACTGTGCCAATGCGGGTGTGACATTTGGGCTGTGACAATGCAGGCGTGACATTTGGGCTGTGGCAGTGGGGTGTGCCACCGCGGGTGTGAGGCCGGCTCCCGCGGCCGCCCCGCGGGGTGACGCCGGCTCCGTGTCGCCCTCCCCGCAGGACACTCGTCCCCCCACGCCTGCATCCTGGACGGACCCTGCCTGGAGAGCCCGCCGGGCCCCGGGGGGGCTCCCCCCTCGCTGCCGCCCTCCCCCCTGGACTCGCAAGGCAACAGCCCCGAGTCCCTGGCACATGGTAACCCATCGCCCCCGAGAGCCGCGCCCGATTTTAACATGAACCTCATCTCCGCTGCGCTCCGAGCTCCGCTCTCCCCGCCGCGCCCCCGCCAGCCGCCCCCGCCTCACCCCTGTCTCTCTCCAACAGGGCCCGCGGCTCCCCCCGGCGCCCCCGAGGCCGCCCCCCCGCCCCAGG
>NW_024365048.1:612925-615176 GCF_014805655.1 Passer montanus
CATTCCCCCATTCCCCCACACCCCCATTCCCACACACCCCCATTCCCCCTCCCCACCCTGGTGTCCCCCCCGTGTCCCCCCCGGTGTCCCCCCGGTGTCCCCGGGCTCTCCCGGTTCGGGGGGCTGCCCTGAGCCCCGCTCTGCTGTCCCCGCAGGATTCCCTGAACAACAACGGCGGCTTCGCCCCGCCCGCGCCGCGCCCCAGCTGGCAGGACGCGCTGCTGCACTCCTCCTCCTCCTCCTCTTCCTCACACACCGGTGAGCGCGGCGTGGGACACTGGCGGGGGACAGCGGGGCTGGGACAGCGGGGCTGGGACAGTGGGGCTGTGACAATGGCGGGGTGACAGTGGGGCTGTGACAGTGGGGCTGGGACAGTGGGGCTGTGACAGTGGGTGTGTGACAGTGGTGGGGTGACATTGGGGCTGTGACAATGGCAGGGTGACACTGGCGGGGGACAGCGGGCATGTGCCAGGGTGGCTGTGCCAGTGGCGGGGTGACAGTGGGGCTGTGACAATGCAGGTGTGACAATGCAGGTGTGACAATGCAGGTGTGACATTTGGGCTGTGCCAGTGGGGCTGTGCCAATGTGTGACGGGTGCGACAGTGGGGTGTGACAGCAGGGTGTGACAATGCACATGTGACAGTGGGGCTCTGCCAATCCAGGTGTGACAGCAGGCATGTGACAGTGGGGCTGTGACAGTGCAGGTGTGACAATGCAGGTGTGACAGGGGGCTGTGCCAGCTCGGCTGTGACAGTGGGGTGTGACAGTGGGGCTGTGACAATGCAGGTGTGACAGTGGGGTGTGACAGTGGGGCTGTGACAGCAGGCATGTGCCAGCACGGCTGTGCCACCGCGGGTGTGACATTTGGGCTGTGACAATGCAGGCGTGACATTTGGGCTGTGCCAGTGGGGTGTGCCACCGCGGGTGTGAGGCCGGCTCCCGCGGCCGCCCCGCGGGGTGACGCCGGCTCCGTGTCGCCCTCCCCGCAGGACACTCGTCCCCCCACGCCTGCATCCTGGACGGACCCTGCCTGGAGAGCCCGCCGGGCCCCGGGGGGGCTCCCCCCTCGCTGCCGCCCTCCCCCCTGGACTCGCAAGGCAACAGCCCCGAGTCCCTGGCACATGGTAACCCATCGCCCCCGAGAGCCGCGCCCGATTTTAACATGAACCTCATCTCCGCTGCGCTCCGAGCTCCGCTCTCCCCGCCGCGCCCCCGCCAGCCGCCCCCGCCTCACCCCTGTCTCTCTCCAACAGGGCCCGCGGCTCCCCCCGGCGCCCCCGAGGCCGCCCCCCCGGGGCGCCCGCTCCGGCCGGGCCGCCAGCGTGCGCGGCCACCCCTCGGGCTCCTCGGAGACCACCTCGCCCTCCTCGGACCCGGGCATCGAGGCCGACCTCACGAGCCGCACGGCCAAGCCCTTCCTGCCCGGCGGGCGGCGCGGGGACGAGCTGAGCTCGCCCGGCTCTGACTCGGACGTGGACGGGGAGCTCGAGGCGGCTTTCGCCGGCGGGCGCCTGGTCAGCAACATGATCTCGTCCATCTCGGAGACCGAGCTGGACCTCAGCAGCGACAGCAGCAGCGGCCGCTCGTCCCACCTGACCAACTCCATCGAGGAGGCCAGCTCGCCCGGCTCCGAGGGCGAGCTGGAGCCCGAGCTGGAGGCGCCCGGCCTGCTGGGCATCAAGGACTCGCTGCTGCTGGACAAGGGCAAGGAGGACGAGGAGGAGCCGGCCGAGAGGGGCCCGCAGGAGCGTGGCGTGGTCAGGAGGGAGAGCCTGGCCGAGCTGAAGATGGACGCCTACTACGACAGCCTGGACCCGGCCGACGGCCCCGCGCCCGAGGGCCAGACCGACGTGTCCAGCGCCAGCCCCCTGGACCTGAAGATCGACCCCGACCACAGCCTGGAGAGCATCCGCCGCTCCTTCTACCTGCCCGTGGGGCCCAAGCTGATGCCCGAGGCGGACGAAGAGGACAACAGCGAGTACGACTCCGACTCGGAGTCGGAGCCCGACCTGAGCGAGGACTCGGACTCGCCGTGGCTGCTCAGCAACCTGGTGAACAAGATGATCTCGGAGGGCTCGTACCCCATCAAGTGCCCGGACGAGTGCTTCCAGAACAGCCACTCGCTGTGCGACACCATCTCGCCCGCCTCCGACCTGGAGCCCGAGATCCTGAGCGAGGCGCTGGACGAGGAGCCGGGCCCGCGGGACTCGCCGGCGGACGCGGCGGTGCCGGCGCGGTGCCCGCGCGGCGC
>NW_024365048.1:615290-622466 GCF_014805655.1 Passer montanus
CGGCGCCATCGAGCTGGTGGACATGGAGACGCTGCGCAGCTCCCTGGCCGAGGCGGAGCACGCGGCCGCCGAGCCGCCGCCGGAGCCGCCGGCCGAGGAGCCGGGGCCCTTCCTGCTCCTCAGCAACCCCACCAACGACACCATCGCGCCCGTGTGCCCCGGCCGCCCCGTCGCCCTCGGCCGCCTGGACGCCTCCGAGGTCCTGGCCCCCCTGGGCTGCCGCCCGGCGTCAGTGCCACGGGCGTCCCCCGGCCCCGAGCCCGCCGTCCCCGGCGGGGATCGCCGCCCCGCCAGCCCCCGGCGCTGGGCCCTCGACGGGGAGCTGGACTCGGGCGTGCTGGAGGCCGACTCCATGATCGACGACGTCCGGTTAGCGCCCGACGCCGACCCCGCCGCGCTGGACGTGTCCACGGCCAAGACCAACCGCGGCTTCGCCATGGCCTTGGAGGAGGCCGAGCCGCCCCTGGTGGCCCCGCGCCGGGGCAGCCCGGCCGGGGAGGCGCCGGTGCCGCCGGAGCCGCCGGCGCTGGACGAGTCGCTGGCCTACGACTCGGTGAAGTACACGCTGGTGGTGGACGAGCACACGCAGCTGGAGCTGGTCAGCCTGCGGCGCTGCACGTCCGTGCTCAGCGACGACAGCGACATCCTGAGGGCCTGCGACGACGAGGTGGCCTTCGGGGACGGGCTGGTGGCCCCCGACGCGCGCAGCTCCTCTGAGGACTCGTCCCCCGAGGCCGACCTGCAGTTCTCCAAGAAGTTCCTCAACGTCTTCGTCAACAGCACCTCGCGCTCCTCCAGTAAGTGGTGGCGTCGTGCTGGGACATGTTGTGACGTGTCGTGACATGTCACGGTGTCCTGGGCTGGTCTGGGTGACCTTGGCACGCCGGCTGCCCTCCATGTCCTGCCCCAGCCGTTCCCGTGTCCTGTTGTTGTATGTCACGACATGTCACGGTGTGCGACAGGATGTCATGATATGTCACGGGATGTCGTCACATGTTGTGCCACACTGTCCTGGCTCTTCTCACACCATCTGCCCTGCTGTCCTGTCCCTGTCACCGTTCCCATGTGCCATGTCATGTCACGATATGTTACGGCATGTCTGGGATGCTGTGACATGTCACAGGAGACGGGGCAGGCTCACCGTGCCCCATCCCCTGCCCTGCTCTGCTGGGTGGGGCAGGTGGGACCCCCAGGAGGGTTCTGACCCCACGAGTGCCCCTCAGGGACGTGGGTGGGGGTGTCCTGGTGGGGGTGGCAGCTGTCCTGTGTCCCCGTGGGGTGGCAGCTGTCCTGTGTCCCCACGGGGGTGGCAGCTGTTCCCTGTCCCCACGGGGGTGGCAGCTGTCCCCCGAGGCCCTGGCATCGCTGTCCCCGCAGGCACAGAGTCCTTCGGGCTGTTCTCCTGCATGGTGAACGGCGAGGAGCGGGAGCAGACCCACCGCGCCGTCTTCAGGTGAGGCCACCCCAGGTGACACCCAGGGGACCCCCGGCCCCTGCCAGGGACACCCAGGGGACCCCCGGCCCCTGCCAGGGACACCCAGGGCCCTGCAGTGCCACCCCAGGGCTCCCTGCCTGCTGCTGGGGGGGCTGTCCTGGGCTCTGGGGGTGTTGTGTCCCCACGGAGGTGGCACCCCACAGCTGGCACGGGGGTCTGGGTTTGGGGGTGCCCAGGGGGTGTGGGTCTGGGTTTGGGGGTGCCCAGTGGGACTGACCAGGAGGTCAGGGCTGTGGCTTTGGGCTGACCCCAAGGTTAGGGCACTGGCTTTGGGCTGACCAGGAGGTCAGGGCCGTGGCTTTGGGACTGACCAGGAGGTCAGGGCAGTGAATTTGGGCTGACCCCGAGGTCAGGGCAGTGAATTTGGGCTGACCAGGAGAGCAGGGCTGTGGCTTTGGGCTGACCCCGAGGTCACAGCCGTGGCTTTGGGCACACCATGAGGTCAGAGCCGTGGCTTTGGGACTGACCCCCAGGTCAGGGCAGTGAATTTGGGCTGACCCGTCCAGGAGGTCACGGGTGTGGGTCTGGGTTTGGGGGTGCCCCGGGGGTCAGGGGTGTGGGTTTGGGGGTGCCCAGAGTGTGAAGGGGGTGTGGGTCTGGGTTTGGGGGTGCCCAGGAGGTCGGGGTGTAGCAGGGTGGAATTTGGTGAATGGCTGAGGGGAGTGGCTTTGGGGGTGATGAGAACGTGAGTGGAGTGGATTTGGGGCTGACCCCGAGGTCAGGGCAGTGAATTTGGGGTGCTGATGACCTGAGAGGTGCCAGGCTGTGGCTTTGGGGTTGATCAGGAGGTCAGGGCAGTGAATTTGGGACAGACCAGGAGGTCACAGCCGTGGCTTTGGGACTGACCAGGAGAGCAGGACAGTAAATTTGGGACTGACCAGGAGGTCAGGGCTGTGGCTTTGGGCTGACCCCAAGGTTAGGGCACTGGCTTTGGGCTGACCAGGAGGTCAGGGCAGTGAATTTGGGCTGACCCGAGGTCAGGGCTGTGGCTTTGGGCTGACCCCAAGGTTAGGGCACTGGCTTTGGGCTGACCAGGAGGTCAGGGCAGTGAATTTGGGCTGACCCGAGGTCAGAGCAGTGAATTTGGGCTGACCCGAGGTCAGGGCTGTGGCTTTGGGCTGACCCCAAGGTTAGGGCACTGGCTTTGGGCTGACCAGGAGGTCAGGGCAGTGAATTTGGGCTGACCCGAGGTCAGGGCAGTGAATTTGGGCTGACCTGAGGTCCCAGCCGTGGCTTGGGGCTGCCCACGTCCCCACGCCGTGCCCCGCGCATCCCCCCAGGTTCATCCCGCGCCACGAGGACGAGCTGGAGCTGGACGTGGACGATCCCATCCTGGTGGAGCTGGAGGAGGACGATTACTGGTACCGCGGTTACAACATGCGCACGGGCGAGCGCGGCATCTTCCCCGCCTTCTACGCCCACGAGGTGGTGGGACAGGCCCGCGACGCCGCGGGTACGCGCCCGGGACCCACCCGGGGGGCTCGGGGGGCTCGGGGGGACCTCTCTGGGGGCTCGGGGGGCCTCTCTGTGAGAAACGAGCTTTGCTCATCAATGGTTTTCATTTTTCATAAGGGATGAAAGCGTTGGGGGTGTGGTCGTAGCGTGGTCGCACTGCTTTATTATAGAAATTTTTATTTTCTAGATTTATTTTGCTGTATTTATTTGTATATTTATCTCTATATTTCTATATTTATTTCTATTATTTCTATATTTATTTTTCTATATTTATTTGTATATTTATTTCTATATTTATTTTGATTCTTTATTTCCATATTTTGATATTTATTTCTGTATTTATTTCTGTATTTATATATTTCTTTCTACATTTATTTCTATTATTTCTATATTTATCTCTATATTTCTTTCTATTCTTTATTTCTATATTTCTATATTCATTTTGTTTAATTCTATATTTATTTGTATATTTATCCCTATATTTCTTTCTATTCTTTATTTCTATATTTCTATATTCATTTTGTTTAATTCTATATTTATTTGTATATTTATCCCTATATTTCTTTCTATTCTTTATTTCTATATTTCTATATTCATTTTGTTTAATTCTATATTTATTTGTATATTTATCCCTATATTTCTTTCTATTCTTTATTTCTATATTTCTATATTCATTTTGTTTAATTCTATATTTATTTGTATATTTATATCTATATTTCTACTCTTTATTTCTGTATTTTGATATTTATTTCTATAGTTACTTCTATTATTTCTATATTTATTTGTATATTTATCTCTACATTTATTTCTATTCTTTATTTTTATATTTCCATATTTATTCCTATATTTATTTCTATTATTTCTATATTTATTTGTATATTTATCTCTACATTTATTTCTATTCTTTATTTTTATATTTCCATATTTATTCCTATATTTATTTCTATTATTTCTATATTGATTTTCTTTTTTATTACCTTGATTGCATACCTATTCATGAGGATTATACATATTTAAATGTTTCTTTGAGTTCTTTTACATCCTCTGGGAATTTTTTAGTTTGGTTGCCCCCCCGCCCCATCGTGCAACAGTGAATATTTGATTTTGGGGGTGGTGAATGGCATTTTTTTCACAATGGTTATGATATTTTTTCCCCAATGTGTATGTCATTTCTTCACAAGAAATGGGGAGTTATTGATAATCAAAGGGTCAGTGGTGGAAATCGTGGTCTCTCCCAACCCAGGGAATGTGTGTGATCCTGTGATTTTGTGTGACTGTGTGTGACTGTGTGTGACTGTGTGTGATTGTGTGATTGTGTGATTCTGTGTGATTCCGTGTGATTCTGGGAATATGTGATTCCATGTGATTGTGTGTGATTCTGTGTGATTCTGTGATTCTCTGTGATCCTGCGTGATTCCGTGTGATTGTGTGTGATTCTGGGAATATGTGATTCCATGTGATTCTGTGTGATTGTGTGTGATTGTGTGTGATTCTGTGATTTTGTGTGACTGTGTGTGATTGTGTGATTGTGTGATTCTGTGTGATTCCATGTGATTGTGTGATTGTGTGAGATTCTGTGATGCTCTGTGATTCTGTGTGATTCTGTGTGATTGTGTGTGATTGTGTGATTCTGTTACTGTGTGATTCTGAGATTGTGTGTGTGTTTGTATGTGATTCTGTTAGTGTGTGATTGTATGTGATTCTGTTAGTGTGTGATTCTGTGATCCTCTGCGATCCTGTGTGATTGATTGTGTGATTCTGTGATTCCATGATCATGTGATCCTGAGATTCCTTGATTGTGTGGTTCCCTGACTCTGTGATTGTGTGATTCTGTGATTCTGTGTGATTCCAGGATTTCAAGATCTTGTAATCCTGAGATTCCCTGATTGTGTGATTCCCTGATTCTGTGATTGTGTGATTCCCTGACTCTGTGATTGTGTGATTCTGTTAGTGTGTGATTGTATGTGATTCTGTTAGTGTGTGATTCTGTGATCCTCTGCGATCCTGTGTGATTGATTGTGTGATTCTGTGATTCCATGATCATGTGATCCTGAGATTCCTTGATTGTGTGATTCCCTGATTCTGTGTGATTCTGTGATTCCCTGATTGTGTGTGATTCTATGATTGTGTGATTCCATGATTGTGTGATTCTGTGACTCTTTATGATTCCCTGGTTCCGTGTGATTCCCTGAATCTGTGATTGTGTGATTCCATGACTCTGTGACTGTGATTCCCTGATTCTGTATGATTCCCTGATTGTGCGATTCTGTAATTCTTTATGATTCCCCAATTCTGTGATTGCATGATTCCCTGATTCCGTGTGATTCCCTGATTCCGTGTGATTCCCTGACCTGTGATTGTGTGATTCCCTGACTCTGTGTGATTTTGTGATTGTGTGATGATTTATGATTCCCTGAATCTGTGATTGTGTGATTCCATGACTCTGTGACTGTGATTCCCTGATTCTGTATGATTCCCTGATTCCATGTGATTCCCTGATTGTGCGATTCTGTGATTCTTTATGATTCCCCAATTCTGTGATTGCATGATTCCCTGATTCCGCGTGATTCCCTGATTCCGTGCGATTCCCTCACCCTGTGATTGTGTGATTCCCTGACTTTGTGTGATTCTCTGATTCTGTATGATTCCATGATTGTGCGATTCCCTGATTCCGTGTGATTCCCTGACCTGTGATTGTGTGATTCCCTGACTCTGTGTGATTTTGTGATTGTGTGATGATTTATGATTCCCTGATTCCGTGTGATTCCCTGACCTGTGATTGTGTGATTCCCTGACCCTGTGGTTGTGTGATTCTGTGTGATTCCAGGATTTCAAGATCTTGTAATCCTGAGATTCCGTGATTGTGTGATTCCCTGACTCTGTGTGATTTTGTGATTGTGTGATGATTTATGATTCCCTGATTCTGTGTGATTCCCTGACCTGTGATTGTGTGGTTCCCTGACCCTGTGATTGTGCGATTCCCTGGTTCTGTATGATTCCATGATTCTGTGACTGTGTGATTCCCCGGTTCCGTGTGGTTCCCTGACCCTGTGACTGTGCGATTCCCTGGTTCCGTGTGACTGTGTGGTTCCCTGGTTCCGTGTGATTCCCTGGTTCCGTGCGATTCCCCGGTTCCGTGTGATTCCCTGGTTCCCTGAGACTGTGTGATTCCCTGGTTCCGTGTGATTCCCTGATTCTGTATTATTCCATGACTGTGTGATTCCCTGGTTCCGTGTGATTCCCTGGTTCCGTGCGATTCCCCGGTTCCGTGCGATTCCCCGGTTCCGTGTGGTTCCCCGGTTCCGTGTGGTTCCTGAGTCCGCCCCCCCTCCATCCCTGCCGCGGCGGTTGCTCACGGCCGTGCCGTGCCGTGCCCGCAGGCCTGAAGCGGAACCCGTGCTGGGTGGAGCGCTTCAACGTGCAGTTCCTGGGCTCCGTGGAGGTGCCGTACCACCAGGGCAACGGCATCCTCTGCGCCGCCATGCAGAAGGTGAGCGCCGCGGGGACAGTGCCACCGGGGGGGACAGTGCCACCGGGGGGGACAGTGCCACCGGGGGGGACAGTGCCACCGGGGGGGACAGTGCCACCGGGGGGGACAGTGCCACCGGGGGGGACAGTGCCACCGGGGGGGACAGTGCCACCGGGGGGGACAGTGCCACCGGGGGGGACAGTGCCACCGGGGGGGACAGTGCCACCGGGGGGGACAGTGCCACCGGGGGGGACAGTGCCACCGGGGGGGACAGTGCCACCGGGGGGGACAGTGCCACCGGGGGGGACAGTGCCACCGGGGGGGACAGTGCCACCGGGGGGGACAGTGCCACCGGGGGGGACAGTGCCACCGGGGGGGACAGTGCCACCGGGGGGGACAGTGCCACCGGGGGGGACAGTGCCACCGGGGGGGACAGTGCCACCGGGGGGGACAGTGCCACCGGGGGGGACAGTGCCACCGGGGGGGACAGTGCCACCGGGGGGGACAGTGCCACCGGGGGGGACAGTGCCACCGGGCTGGGGACAGTGCCACCGGGGCTCCCTGCCTGCAGGCAGAAAATCTCCGCTCCTGTGGCACAGGGCGTATCTGACAGCGCTAGCAGAAGGTGTTTGCGTTACTGTGTAGTAATAACTATATATCTATATCGATTAAAAAATATAATAATATATAATATATAACATATAAAACATATATAGCATATAATATACAACATGTAATATATAACATACAATATGGA
>NW_024365049.1:0-3397 GCF_014805655.1 Passer montanus
AGCATAAACCAGTAAATTAAGGCATATGGCTGCTGATGTATCAAAACCTCTTCAAGGGGAAAACAGAGCCCTCTGGCAGAACATTTCTGAGCACTTTGTCATCTGAATTCCTGGGTCTATGGAAATATTTTGTGCACAGTTTTTGAAATCTTGATTGTGATTATTCAAATTCTTTTTCTTTATAATTCAAAGCTTCTCCCTTTCTGCAAGTGTTTACGTGATGCTCCAGTGAGAAACACTCGGAACTGATACATTTTTGTGACACCTGATCTGTGAGCAGTCAGGGGAAATGCCCTGCCTCCTGATGGGCAAGCCAGTATTGTCACTGCTCTTGTTGAGTTCAGAGGATGGCAAAATGCTGGAAGCTCTCACTCAGTATTATCTAAGTCCTGTCAGCCTGGAATTAGCCAGAGGGGTGTTGCAGCCCGAGAGAACCCATTTTTCCATGAGATTTAAAGAGCACTTTCCCTGGATCATTATTTCTGTGTGCTGTTATGGAATGGCTGACTTGCTGCTGGATCCTTCTCCAATGGTCAATTAAAAACGTGTTGGTATTACTGATTCAGGCTCTGGAAGTAGGAAGCATTGCCAGACCCCAGTGGGTTACAGCCTGCCCCCACCCAGAGCTCCAGGATAACTCCAACTTCCCAAAATCCCAGTTTAATGCAAGTCTAGGAAAGGCACCCCCAAGGGACAGAGGCAAGAAGGTGAGGAAGTGATCTCTGCTGGTGGGTCTGGTTGGTGTTACCCAACAGAATCTGTGAAATGCAAGAGACTTTGGCTGGGTTTACTGATAAGATCTGCAGGAGGCAACACTCATAGCACTTCCCTGGAGGAAGGAGGTTCAAGAGCCTGTGTTCTTTCCCCCAGTCTCCAGGAAAGCCAGAATGCCCCTCTCTATGCAGAGATCCTGCCCTCCTCATCCTGGTCCCTCTGTCTTTCCCAAGATAAAGCTAGCAGTGTAGATGGCTTCCAACACATAAAAGTTAATGGAATGAGTCATGTTCCACTAAGAGTAAAATAATTATAATAATAACAAGAATGTACATTAGGACGAGCTTGGTCCATAAAAAGGAACATGTAACTACGGTATTGCTTTACATCCACGCAGCAGATATATACAACTTGGCACATTAAAAACCGGATTTCTTAGAAGAACACCTAAAACAGGACTGGATATGCATGTGTACGTCTGAGACAGGAAAGCAAAGCCACCGTCCGGGGCAGCCCCGCCCCGGGGCCGGCGGGACAATCGCGACAATCGCGACAATCGCCACGGGGTGGGGCCAGCGCAGCCGCTGCCCGGCCCCGGCTGTCACCAGCACACGAGGGGAGTGTCAGCAGGTGATAAATTCTACAGCTCACGACAAACACTCGCTGATACTGCCTGACGGGCACGGGGTGAAAGGGTCCTTGGGCTTGGGCTGGGTTTTTTTTTGGTTTTTTGTTTTGTTTTGTTTTTTTTTTTCTTTTTTTGTTTTAACGGATTTTTTATTTGCACAACACACGAGACACACGAGAACCACAGCTTATCAAAAAAACCAACAGCAATGGTGGCGTCAGGAGCTGACTGCGCTTTTATAAAATTTCTCTGCAGAAAAAAAGTGAAAATATAAAGAAAAAAGCTCCAAGCTACTAGAGGAGAAGGTGGAGTCCCAAGAATTAAAAAAACCCCAAACACACTTCATAGTGGCTGAGCTTTAAAGAAAATTGTCTGCTCCTTTTTTCCAAGATAACTGTTTTTTTCAGTAATGAGGTTTTAGGAACTTTTTCCTATAGTAAGAAATTCTTATCCATGGTTGGAACCTTTCTCAAAGATGCATATTTTACTATCCTGGTCTAAATTTCTTTGTTATTGCCAGTAAAAACAGATGCTTTCATCAGATGGACAGAATTAATTGTACAGACTAAGACTTGGGGATGTAATGTTACATGCAGGTGCTCAGAAATAAAAAACTACCATTTTGTAGGCAGAAAACCACATCTCTGAGTTGCATGCAGAGGCATGAAGCCATCTACACTGCTAGCTTTATCTTGGGAAAGACAGAGGGACCAGGATGAGGAGGGCAGGATCTCTGCATAGACGGGCATTCTGGCTTTCCTGGAGACTGGGGGAAAGAACACAGGCTCCTGAAATAGAAATTCTATGCATTTCACATCACCAGGATAAGAAAGATGGCTTTCTTAAATGTACATGTACTTGTATGCAGCTCAGTGAGATGATGGTGGTGCTGGTGCAGACACAGCAACAATAATGTTGTACCTTTTATAAACACTTGGTTTAGCTGTGAAAAATCTGATCCAGAATAAATGACAATCTGTTTCTGTCTTTTCTTTGGTCACTTCACCCCTAGAGAATTAAACAGAGAAAGGAAAGGGGGTAAACTCCTAATACCAAGAGTTCTCTTTGCTTGCTCTCATTTATTTCCCATCCTGCTGTTCCTTTGGCTCCAGAGCTGCAGATGGTGCTTGCACTGTGGAGCTCTTTTCTTTGGTCACTTCACCCCTAGAGAATTAAACAGAGAAAGGAAAGGGGGTAAACTCATAATACCAAGAGTTCTCTTTGCTTGCTCTCATTTGTTTCCCATCCTGCTGTTCCTTTGGCTCCAGAGCTGCAGATGGTGCTTGCACTGTGGAGCTCCTGACGGAACCGTGTAGGTTTGTGCCCCAGACTGTCAGAATCCCAGCTGCTACCTAACCATCAAGTCTTGATTTTACTTAAGCTGATTTTTTCCTCTTCCTAATTATTTTTCCATCCATTAGAGTGGAGTCAAGTTTAAAAAAAAATAATTTAAGAGTACACAAATATAGAAGAAATAGATATTACTACCAACATTTTATTCTTCTTCTTAACCTCCCAGTCTGCAGAAGTTTCACAGCCTCTGTTTGGTGAGGATTATTGGGATGATGAATAAATGCTGTGAAGTTTATTTCACAGTCTTGCAGTCTTCTGTCAAACTCATTCAGACCTGCAAACTTTCACTGTACTTTGGCAGCAGTGCTTGATATTTTTCTCAGATGCCTTTCCACAGCAGCATTATTTAAGTATTTCCTTACCCTCACTCACAAGTGGTCATTAGGACAAAAATCTTAACAGGGTCTGTTGAGTTTGGCCTGATCCACGTGGTGCATTATTAGGTTCCAACCAAAGGATGAAAAATAGCCATTCTTGTACTCTCGTTTCTGTTAAACCCCTGAATACTGACTTGATCTCTGTCTTCCTTCTCAGGATGAAATGGTCCCCAGGACCTGTCCCTGCTCTCCGTGGGTCCTTCTGCACCAGCAAACTCCAGAGGGCACCTGAGTCCAGAGATCTGGAGTGCAATCAGCTCTTTGTAAGGTGAGATCTCCTTTGCTCTCACTTCCCAGAAGTCCTTGGAAAGGAGGCAGCAAATCC
>NW_024365050.1:0-209 GCF_014805655.1 Passer montanus
CGTCCGTGCCCGCGATGCCCTTGGGGACAAGGCCAGGGGTGAGTCACGCTCCTGCCTGGCTCTGCAGGGATGTGCCCAGCGGGAAAAGCCCCCGGAGCTGGTGCCAATCCCTGCTCGGCAGAGCTCCAGAGCCTTCAGGGACAGGCTGAGGCAGCCCAGCCCTCCCAGACACAGCCACGGTGCAGAAAAGCTGGGAAACAGCTGGGAAA
>NW_024365051.1:0-209 GCF_014805655.1 Passer montanus
CCAGGTGCGCCCAGGTGCGCCCAGGTGCCTCCACCTGTCCCCAGGTGATCCCACCTCTCTTCACCTGTCCCCACCTGTCCCTCAGACCCTCCACATTGTGGTGGGACCCCTAAGAGCTTCAAAACCTCCAGAATTTTAGGTGGAACCCCATAAAAACCTCAACACCTGCACAGGTTCCAGCCCCCCCAGGTGTCCCCAGGTGTGCCCAG
>NW_024365052.1:0-209 GCF_014805655.1 Passer montanus
CAATAAAGCAAAGATTTATGGCTGGGTGCCTCTTGGCACTGTTATTTTGGAAACACGCTTTATATACGATTGTATCAACCTGTTACATACTCATAAACAATTTTGCACATTAAAACTTTTCTCAAAACTAGTTTACACGTTCTAAGAATTGTTTAGTGTGTCTCTTCTTTGGGTCTGCTTTTTTTAGAGCATGTGGATTTCTTGGCTGT
>NW_024365053.1:0-209 GCF_014805655.1 Passer montanus
CTGCCCCTCCCCCGCCCCTTGGGGGCTCAATAAAGGCTTCGGCCCCTCCCCCACCCCCCCAAAAATCGAGTTTGGGTTTGTTTGGGGAGGGGGGAGGGGCGGGAACCCCAAATTCCCCGAATTTCCCCCAAAATTCCTGAAATTTAGCCCAAAATTCTCCAAATTTCCCCAAAAATTCCCCAAATTTTCCCTCAAAATTCCTGAAATTT
>NW_024365054.1:0-209 GCF_014805655.1 Passer montanus
ATTAACACCTGCCATTTCTGGTTCAATCTTAGATGACCACACTGCAAATTAATTCCCAGAAAAGCTAAAAATCCTCACAGACCCCTGTCTACCAATCAGAGAGCACAAATTTTTTTTAAATTTATCCCCTGCAATATGAGGCAGAGGGAGTTTTTCAGGTTTTGCTGGTTGGTTTGGGGTTTTTTTTTCATCTCCAGCAAAATAAAATA
>NW_024365055.1:0-209 GCF_014805655.1 Passer montanus
AACTCTCAGCATCTGAGAAGAGGAGGAAGACAAGTTTTTTAAGCTGAGGAGCTAATGAGTGAGAAGTGATCATACTGCCTTGTGCAGCAGCCACAAGATGGAAAGCAAGTCCTGTTTCTGCAGGGACAAGTTTGTGCTCAGCTCTCTCAGCACTCTCACCACTGTGTTCACTCTCAGCACAGTAGTATGTGCCAGAGTCATTGAGAAAG
>NW_024365056.1:0-209 GCF_014805655.1 Passer montanus
TTTGCCCCCCCAGCCGTGTGGTGCCCGGGCCCGCTGGAGTTCGAGCACGGCTGGTTCTTCCCGCGGGGGGGGCGGCACCCCCCGGGCTCGGTGCTGCGCTACGGCTGCGCGGGGGGGTTCAGCCTCCGGGGCCCCCCCGAGCGCCGCTGCGGCCCCGGGGGGCGCTGGGAGGGGCCCGACCCCGTCTGCGACGATGGATGTAAGGGGGG
>NW_024365057.1:0-209 GCF_014805655.1 Passer montanus
CCTGATCTCCAGCCTGAGCTGCCCTGGCCACTCTGTGCCCACCCTGCACCCCCTTGTGCCCTTTTGGGGTGGGCAGCTGTAGGTGAGGACAGGGCTGAATCCCAGCAAGGTCAGATGTGAAGGATACAAAGCACCAGAGCTTCGTGGCACTGTTGAAACCAAGCATCACAAGAAAAGCTGAATCAAAACCTGAAGTCCCCCTGAGCTGG
>NW_024365058.1:0-209 GCF_014805655.1 Passer montanus
CTTTTTATTAACACTGTTCACATTCAGATTTAACATATTTTTTTCACAATTAACATTCAGCCTGTCACCAATGCAGATTGCAGCCCTATGACTTCATATTCTCTTGCAATTTTGTCAATTTTTCTTCTCTTTCCCCATTTTTTTGTCCTTTCATTGGCAAAAAAATTTGGGCCTTTCAATTTTATTTTTTTTTTGCTTACTAATATTAG
>NW_024365059.1:0-209 GCF_014805655.1 Passer montanus
GAGAGGGGCTGCGGCAGGAGGTAGATTTTGTTGAAATGTAGGTTTTGTCAGATTTTAAGGGGATGCTGGCGATGGTGCTGATGCAGCCGCAGCTAATCCCAGCACCCTGTGAGGCCAGGAGTGGGACCTGGGACAGGGATAGTGGGACTGAGCAGCTGTCCTGTCCTGTGGGAGGGACCACAGGGGCTTGGACAGGCTTTCAGGGGGTC
>NW_024365060.1:0-3289 GCF_014805655.1 Passer montanus
TGGGATTTTGAGGTTTTTCCCCAGGATTTGGGGTTTTTCTGTGATTTGGGGGATCCCAGTGCGGGGGTATCCCCGGGTTTTGGGGTCCCCCTGACTGTGGGGTGTCCCCCAGGCAGGGAACGTCTACCTGGCCCATTACGGGGTGCTGGGATTTGGGGTTTTCTGAAGGATTTTGGGGTTTTTAATGGGATTTTGAGGTTTTTCCCCAGGATTTTGGGTTTTTCTGGGATTTGGGGGATCCCAGACCGGGGGTACCCCGCATTTTTGGGGTCCCCCTGACTGTGGGGTGCCCCCCAGGCAGGGAACATCTCCCTGGCCGATTATGGGGTGCTGGGATTTGGGGTTTTTCCCAGAATTTTGGGGTTTTTAATGGGATTTTGAGGTTTTTTCCCAGGATTTTGGGTTTTTCTGGGATTTAGGGGATCCCAGTCTGGGGTTACCCCCCATTTTTGGGGTCCCCCTGACTGTGGGGTGCCCCCCAGGCAGGGAACATCTTCCTGGCTGATTATGGGGTGCTGGGATTTAGGGTTTTCCCCAGAATTTTGGGGTTTTTCCCCAGAATTTTGGGGTTTTTAATAGGATTTAAGCTATCCCCAGGATTTGGGGGATCCCAGTGCGGGGGTACCCCCCATTTTTGGGGTCCCCCTGATTGTGGGGTGCCCCCCAGGCAGGGAATGTCTACCTGGCCAATTATGGGGTGCTGGCATTTGGGGTTTTCTGAAGGATTTTGGGGTTTTTAATGGGATTTTGAGGGTTTTTCCCAGGATTTTGGGTTTTTCTGGGATTTAGGGGATCCCAGTCTGGGGGTATCCCCGGGTTTTGGGGTCCCCCTGATTGTGGGGTGCCCCCCAGGCAGGGAACATCTCCCTGGCCGATTACGGGGTGCTGAGATTTGGGGTTTTTCCCAGAATTTTGGGGTTTTTAATGGGATTTTGAGGTTTTTTCCCAGGATTTTGGGTTTTTCTGGGATTTAGGGGATCCCAGTCTGGGGGTATCCCCGGGTTTTGGGGTCCCCCTGATTGTGGGGTGCCCCCCAGGCAGGGAATGTCTACCTGGCCGATTACGGGGTGCTGGGATTTGGGGTTTTTCCCAGAATTTTGGGGTTTTTAATGGGATTTTGAGGGTTTTCCCCAGGATTTTGGGTTTTTTCCCAGGATTTTGGGTTTTTCTGGGATTTGGGGGATCCCAGACCGGGGTTACCCCCCATTTTTGGGGTCCCCCTGATTGTGGGGTGCCCCCCAGGCAGGGAATGTCTACCTGGCCAATTATGGGGTGCTGGCATTTGGGGTTTTCTGAAGGATTTTGGGGTTTTTAATGGGATTTTGAGGTTTTTCCCCAGGATTTTGGGGTTTTTAATGGGATTTAAGCTATCCCCATGATTTGGGGGATCCCAGACCGGGGGTACACCGCATTTTTGGGGTACCCCTGACTGTGGGGTGCCCCCCAGGCAGGGAACGTCTACCTCGCCGATTACGGGGTGCTGGGATTTGGGGTTTTCTGAAGGATTTTGGGGTTTTTAATGGGATTTAAGCTATCCCCATGATTTGGGGGATCCCAGACCGGGGGTACACCGCATTTTTGGGGTACCCCTGACTGTGGGGTGCCCCCCAGGCAGGGAACGTCTACCTCGCCGATTACGGGGTGCTGGGATTTGGGGTTTTCCCCCAGAATTTTGGGGTTTTTAATGGGATTTTGGGGTTTTTAATGGGATTTAAGCTATCCCCATGATTTGGGGGATCCCAGGCCGGGGTTACCCCCCATTTTTGGGGTCCCCCTGACTGTGGGGTGCCCCCCAGGCAGGGAACGTCTACCTGGCCGATTACGGGGTGCTGCAGGGGCTCCCCACGGCGCTCATCGACGGCCGCCCCACCTTCGTGGCCGCCCCGCTGTGCCTGCTGCACCAGCGCCCCGACGGGGAAATGCGGCCCCTCGCCATCCAGGTGAGACCCCAGACCCAAAAGGGACCCCAAGAACCCCAAAAAGGGACCCCAAAAACCCTGAAACAGACCCCAAAACCACGAAATGGGACCCCAGAAATGGGGGGGATCTGAAATGGGGGGATGAGAACAGGGGGAATGGGGGAGCTGCGGCCCCTCGCCATCCAGGTGAGACCCCAGACCCAAAAGGGACCCCAAGAACCCCAAAAAGGGACCCCAAAAACCCTGAAACAGACCCCAAAACCCGTGACCCAGACTCCAAAAATGGGGGGGATCTGAAATGGGGGGATGAGAACAGGGGGGATTCCCAGTGGGAATGGGGGAGCTGCGGCCCCTCGCCATCCAGGTGAGACCCCAGCCCCAAAAGGGACCCCAAAAACCTGAAAAGGGACCCCAAAAACCCACCTGGATCCTAAAAAATGACCTGGACCCCAAAAACAGGGGGGATCTGAAATGGGGGGATGAGAATGGGGCAATGGGGGAGCTGCAGCCCCTCGCCACCCAGGTGAGACCCCAGACCCAAAAGGGACCCCAAGAACCCCAAAAAGGGACCCTAAAAACCCTGAAAGGGACCCAACAACTGACCCAGATACTAAAAACTGACCCCGATCCCAAAAAAAAAGGGGGATCTGAAATGGGGGGATGAGAACAGGGGGAATGGGGGAGCTGCGGCCCCTCGCCATCCAGGTGAGACCCCAGACCCAAAATCCACCCCAAAACCCACCCCAAACACCCCAAAAGGGACCCCAAAAACCTACCCGGATCCTGAAAAGTGACCCGGACCCCAAAAACAGGGGGGATCTGAAATGGGGGGATGAGAATGGGGGAATTCCCACTGGGAATGGAAGGTTTGGGGCTTTTACATATGGGGGGATGAGAATGATGGGAATGGGGGAGCTGCGGCCCCTCGCCATCCAGGTGAGACCCCAGACCCAAAACCCACCCCAAACACCCCAAAACGGACCCCAAAAACCCACCCGGATCCTAAAAAGTGACCCGGACCCCAAAAACAGGGGGGATCTCATATGGGGGGATGAGAATGATGGGAATGGGGGAGCTGCGGCCCCTCGCCATCCAGGTGAGACCCCAGCCCCAAAAGGGACCCCAAAAATCCCCAAAAGGGACCCCAAAAACCCATCCCGGACCCCAAAAACTGACCCCGATCCCAAAAACGGGGGAGACCTGAAATATGGGGATGAGAATGGGGGAATGGGGGAGCTGCGGCCCCTCGCCATCCAGGTGAGACCCCTGCCCCAAAAGGGACCCCAAAAACCCCCAAAAGGGACCCCAAAAATCTGAAAAGGGACCCCAAAAACCCATCCCGACCCCAAAAACTGACCCTGACCCCAAAA
>NW_024365061.1:0-209 GCF_014805655.1 Passer montanus
AAAATTTGGGGGATTTTGGGGGAAATTTTTTGGAAAATTTTGGGGGGATTTGGGATTAAAATTTGGGAATTTGGGGGGAAATTTTGGGATTTTTGAGATGAAAATTTGGAAATTTCAGGGGAAATTTGAAGATTTTGGGTTTTGAGGGGAAATTTGGTGAAAATTTGGGGGTTTTGGAGGAAAATTTGGGGAATTTGGGGAAAATTTGG
>NW_024365062.1:0-209 GCF_014805655.1 Passer montanus
CGGCGCTGGGGGGGGAGGGGTCGCCGGGGAGGGCGTTGCAGAAATGGCCGCGGCAGCAGCGCAGCCCCATGGGATCCCCCTGCCCCATAGAATCCCCTAAAGGATCCCCTATAGGGTCCTCCTGCCCCATAGAATCCCCCATAGAATCCTCCGGCCCCATAGAATCCCCTATAAAGCCTCCCTGCCCCATAGAATCCCCCATAGAATCC
>NW_024365063.1:0-209 GCF_014805655.1 Passer montanus
CTCTCCTTCAGTTTGAAGCAACTACCAGTTATCCTATCACTACATGCCCATATAAAAAGTTGCTCTTCACCTTTCCTGTAGCCTGTCTTCTCTTCCATTCTCTTCCCTTGGAATGTCACAATTATGCCACTCTGTAGCCTTCTCTTTTCCAACCCAAAGAATCCAAATTCTCCCAGCCTCTCCTCACAGGAGAGGTGCTCTATCCCTCT
>NW_024365064.1:0-209 GCF_014805655.1 Passer montanus
CTTCTCTCCTAAGTATTTATACAAGTAATGACGTGAGGGGCAGAAGGAGGCAGAGACTTCCCTATGCCTTCATTCTTTTCTGCCTGAGTTACAGTTCCAGCCAGCAAAGCATGGCTGGTAACAGAGAATGTTCTTATGAATTCATTTCCATCGTACTCCACCTGTCAAGCTCAGTTCCAGAAAAAATTCAACCCAATTTTTGAATATTC
>NW_024365065.1:0-209 GCF_014805655.1 Passer montanus
CAGCGCACTCCTGAACCAAGTCAGAGACCTAAAAACCCAAAATTCTGAGAAAAAAACCCCAAAACCGTGAAAAACCCAAAAAGAACACCAAAAAACCTCCCCCCCAAAACAATGCAGAAGTTCCTCTAAAAAGTCTCCCCAAAAGGCCCCAAAAAATGATGGGAAATCTCACAGTGTCCATCAACGCCGCCTCCTTCGGCAAGCTCATC
>NW_024365066.1:0-209 GCF_014805655.1 Passer montanus
GTTGGGTTGTTCAGTTTGCACAAGAGAAGGTAATGGGGAGACCTCCCATACCTAAGGGGGACCTCCAGGAAAGATGGGGAGGGTTTTTTATCAGTGTAATTATAGGACAAGGGGGAATGAAAGAGAACAGCTTATATTAGATATCAGGAAGATTATTTATTGTGGGTGCACTGAGGCACTGAAAGAGGTTGCTCAGAGAAGCTGTGGAT
>NW_024365067.1:0-209 GCF_014805655.1 Passer montanus
CTGCCTCCCGCTGCCCCTGCCCTGCCTCCCCCTGCCCCAGCCCTGCCCCTGCCGTGCCCTTCCCGCGGGCACCGCGGCCCCTGCCCGGCTCCAGCCCCGGGCAAGGACGTGCCGGGGAGGGGAGGGGGCACAGCCGAGGGGGGACGTGGCAGAGGCGACCTGGGCATCAGCTGCTGCTGGGGGGCTGGGACAGAGCGAGGGGCTGGGGG
>NW_024365068.1:0-209 GCF_014805655.1 Passer montanus
GAGGGACTGGGAAACTGGCGGGGGGACTGGGGGAGACTGGGAGGAACTGGGAGAAACTGGGAGGGGCTGGGGGAGACTGGGAGGGATTGGGAGAAGCTGGGAGGGACTGGAGCGGACTGGGAAACTGTGGCGGACTGGGATGGACTGGGAAACTGGGAAGGACTGGGGGAGACTGGGAGAAACTGGGATGGAGTGGGAAACTGGGAGGG
>NW_024365069.1:0-209 GCF_014805655.1 Passer montanus
CCCCCCCGGGTACCCCAGAGGTGGGGGTCGTCCATGCAGGAGGCGTGGTTGGACAGGGTCAGCAGGGGGGTCCCGGGCCCCCTCCTCTCCACCAGCTCGTGCAGCACCTCGGCGTTGTGAACCCGCAGCCGGTTCAGGTACCCTGGGGAGGGGTCCCGGGGGGGCTTGGGGAGGGGTCCCGAGGGTCCCCAGGGGGTCCCAAGGGGTTC
>NW_024365070.1:0-209 GCF_014805655.1 Passer montanus
GCATAACTTGGACTGCCTTTGGTGATCCTCCTGCCTTAAGATTTAAAATGTTCTCTCTGGAATCAGGGAAAGACCTAATGCCCCCGGGTGTATTTCTCACCTGTCTGATATAATACTGCTTCCACTCTCTATATACTCTTGCAATGATGAAATAAGTGTCCTTACTTTTTGGTTGTCCACGCCTGCTGCTTGGATGTTGATGTGCACGG
>NW_024365071.1:0-2422 GCF_014805655.1 Passer montanus
CACCTCGTGACCTAACAGGATCTTCTCCAGTAAAATTTGCCTGAAGCTCCCACTGTGCCTATGACAGGAAACCCTGGGAGTGTCTGGGACATCCTGGCTCTTTGGCAGCCTGGGGACTCCTGGGATGTCACCATGGAGCCCCCGTGAGTGCCTGTGACAGATTGGTGCCTTTGCAGCCCAAGGTCCCCTGGGATGTCACCGTGGAATGGCTGTGACTGCATCTGACCACAGGGTTCTTTACCATCCCCAGAAACCGCTGGGAGGTGTCCATGGAGCCCCTGTCTCTGCCTGTGACATTCCAGCTCTTGAACAATCTGGAGACTCTTGAAAATTCCCCATGGAACTCAGCTGCAGCCGTTCCCTCCAGTCCTGTCCCTGGGCACCAGAGGGAAGAGGTTCCCACAGCCCCAGCCAGGGACCCGCTCCCAAGGCTGTTGCCATGGCCAGCAGGGCTGGGACCAGCTGGGATGCTCGGTTTCCATGGGCGGGGGTTCAGGAATGGGATTCCCCAATTTCCTGCTGCCACTAAAACCGCGCTGCCGCTCGCTGCCCTCCCACCTCCCATGGAAAGCACGAAAGGCAAAGATCCCAGGCCGGGATAAGAACAATTTAATGGGAACAGCAACGAGATAAAGAAGAAACAGAAACAATACTGGTAACAGAAGGGAAAAGAAAAACTATTTAGAGGGAAAACTACAACATCAACAACCGTCTCTTCCTGGCCACATATTTCCTCCTGCCTCTAAAGGACACCTTTCTCCTCAGGGACAGAGGGAGTCCCTTTCCTGCCCCCGGCAATAACCTAAGGTTGTAGTGCATGTAACGTCACGGCCATGGCCACACCCTCATGTTCTTCAATCCCGCATCATATAATTGGCAGAAGTAGGAAAAGGTACAGGTGTCTTCCCAGCATGGATCACAGGGACCATGGATCACCAGGACTCTTCCCAATGTGGGTTCTCCAGTGGGGGGACAAAGTTAGGGTTAAGGTGGGACTGAATGTGACATCACGGCCATGGCCACACCCTCATGTTCTTCAATCCCGCATCATATAATTGGCAGAAGTAGGAAAAGGTACAGGTGTCTTCCCAGCATGGATCACAGGGACCATGGATCACCAGGACTCTTCCCAATGTGGGTTCTCCAGTGGGGGGACAAAGTTAGGGCAGTGCACGAAGCTCCTTCTGCAGTTGGGGCATTTGTAGGGCTTCCCTTAACTGTGCCTCTGTTGGTGTCTGTTCAAGTTACAGCTCTGGGTGAAGCTCTTCCCACACTGGGAACACTCGTAGGGCCTCTCCCCAGTGTGGATTCGCCGGTGGGTGATGAGGTGAGAGTTGCGGTTGAAGCCCTTCCCGCAGTCAGGGCAGCGGAAGGGCCTCTCCTGTGTGTGAATTCTCTCATGCAGGAGGAGATTGGAGCTGGTTTGGAACCTCTTCTGGCACAGAGGACACTCATAGGGCCTCTCCTCAGTGTGGATGCGTTGGTGGATGATGAGGTGGGAGCAGCAGCTGAAGCCCTTCCCACATTCCCCACACTCACAGGCCTGTTGTTTAGGTTGCCCCTTGTGTGAGGACACGAGGCTTGACTCCATTTTCATCAGAAGGCTGATTTATTATGTTATATATTATATTAAAATACTACATTACAACTATGCTAAAAGAATAAAGAGAAGATCAGAAGGCTACAAAGATAAGAATGGAATAGGAATGAATAACAAAAATCCTGTGACTGCTCACAGCCTTGGCACAGGTGGCTGTGATTGGTCACTAATTGAAAACAATCCACTTGGACCAATGACAGATGCACCTGTGGCATTCCACAGCAGCAGATAGTTATTGTTTACGTTTCTTTCCTGAGGCTCTCAGCTCCTCAGGACAGGAAAAATCCCAGCAGAGGCTTTTTCACTAAAATATCATAGCTACACAGGCCCATCCCCCGGTGTGGATCATTTGGTGGCTGATCAGGGTTTTGCTCCGCCTGAAGCTCTTCCCACACTCCAAACACCTGTAGGGCTTTTCCCCGTCATGAAACTGCTCATGGGTCACCAGCTCCAATCCCTGGCTGAAGCTCTGTCCATCTTCCTGGCTCAGGGTGCAGCCTTTCACCTCAGAGCACCCTGGGCTGGGTTTGGTGCCCCTCTTCCTGTGCCATCTCTGGAGCTTTTCCTCCCTGTTGGATTCCTGCCATGTGGAGCCACTCAAATCTGCCTCTTCCTCGAGGTTCTTCTGTGGGGATTTGTCCTCCCTGGTCTCCCATCCTCACCTCCTTGTCTAGGTGGAGGATGGGATTTGCCCCTATGCCACAGGGAAAGGGAAGAAGATCGCCCAGTGCATCCCCAGCAGGACAGCAGTGGGATTGTCCTGCAGCTGGGGGCATTGCTGGGTTGGGAGATGGAGCAGGAGAGAGGGGGAAAGGGGCAATG
>NW_024365071.1:2670-4107 GCF_014805655.1 Passer montanus
AACGCTGGGGCTGTCACCGCTGGGGTGTCACACACAGGGGAACGCTGGGGCTGTCACCGCTGGGGTGTCACACACAGGGGAACGCTGGGGCTGCCCTGCTCCTGCCCTGTCCCCAACAGCTCTGCCAGGGCCTCGAGGTGACACAAAGGCTGAGCCAAAGGGTGACAATTGCAGAAGGGGCTGAGCTGGCAGGGCCCCGTTGGGATCATTGAGTCACAGAATCACAGAATTACTGGGTTGGAAGAGACCTTCAAGGTTATCGAGTCCAACGCAGCCCTAACACCTCAACTGGACCATGGCACTGAGTGACACATCCTGTCTTTTTTTCAACATATCTAGGGATGGTGATTCTACCACCTCCCCAAGCAAACCAGTCCAATACTTTACCACACTTTCTACATAAAAACCTTTTCCTAAAATCCAACCTATATCTCCCTTGGTGCAGCTTAATACTGTGTCCTCTGGTTCTGTCAGTTGTTGCCTGGAGAAAGAGACTGACCCTACCTGACTGCAACCACCTTTAAGGAACCTGTAGAGAGCAATAAGGTGACCTCTGAGTCTTCTTTTCTCCAGACTGCAGCTGGAGAAAAGACAACCCCAAGAAACAACCCCAGGGGCTGTCACCGCTGGGGTGTCACACACAGGGGAATGCTGGGGCTGTCACCGCTGGGGTGTAACAGACAGGGGAACGCTGGGGCTGTCACAACTCCTGCCCTGTCCCCAACAGCTCTGCCAGCGCCTCAAGGGGACACAAAGGCTGAGCCAAAGTGTGAGAATTGCAGTAGGGCTGAGCTGGCAGGGGCCCATTGGGATCATTGATTCACAGAATGACAGAATGATAGAATTACTGTATTGAAGAGACCTTCAAGATCATTGAGTTTAACCCAGCCTAAACACCTGGACTAGACCATGGCACTGAGTGCCACATCCAATCTTTTTTTAAACATATCCGAGGATGGTGACTCTACCACTTCTCTGAGCAAAGCAATCAAATACTTTATCACCCTGTCTGCAAAAAAACTTTTTTCTAAGATCCAACCTATATTTCCCTTGGCACAGCCTAAGACTGTGTCCTCTGGTTCTGTCAGTTGTTGCCTGGAGAAAGAGACTGACCCACACCTGACTACAACAACCTTTCAAGACGTAGAGATTGATAAGGTCACATCTGAGTCTTCTCTTCTCCAGGCTAATCACTTCCAGATCCCTCAGTCATTCCTCACAGGGTTTTTGTTCCAAGCCCCTCACCAGCCTTGTTGCCCTTCTCTGGACATGCTCCAGCCCCTCCATGTCCTTCCTAAATTGGGGGCCCAGAATTGGACACAGCACTCGAGGTATGGTGCCAGTTCAGGGGAAGAATGCCAAGTACACCAGTGCCAAGTGCAGGGGAAGAACAACCTCCCTGTTCCCTCCGGCCACACCATTCCTGATCCAGGCCAG
>NW_024365072.1:0-209 GCF_014805655.1 Passer montanus
AAAGGGGAAATACAAGGAAAAAATCAGGAAAAAAGATTTCCCAATTTTGGTTTTTTTCCCGATTTTGGGTTTTTTTGCCCCGTTTTCCTCACCATCATCTTCCTCTTCTTGCTGTAGCGCAGCTTGGCCTTCTCCTTCCTCTTCTCCTCCAGGGCCTCGGTGACATCCCGGTACTTCCAGCCCACCTCGTGGGCCAGGCGGCCCAGCAC
>NW_024365073.1:0-209 GCF_014805655.1 Passer montanus
ACTGCCCCTGAAATCCTTCAAATAAAAATTCACTTTTATATTGGCTCCTTACTAAAATGATCTTGAGTTTCATTACCAGGTTGGGCAAAAGGCAACACTAAGTTAATTAATTATGTTTTTCCCATGGTATTTCTGACTGCTGGCCCTGGAGGCACTGCAGAGATCAGAGGGATGCATTGGCATTCACTGAATTTCCCTGTATTTCTTCA
>NW_024365074.1:0-209 GCF_014805655.1 Passer montanus
AATTCCACACAATTCCACAGCAACATTGGTGTTCTGCATTCAGCAAAGCCAAGCTCATCCTCACCTCCCACATTTCTGAGCCTGGGACAAGTGGGAAGACACTCGAGGCAATCTCTGTTCCTCATCTCCCACACTGGGCAGCCAATTAATGAGCCCAATTAACAGGCTCAGGCCTCAAGGATTGCATTTATTGGGCACAGTGCACCCTC
>NW_024365075.1:0-209 GCF_014805655.1 Passer montanus
GCTGGGGCGTGTCCCCCCGCGGCGCGGGGTACCTGTTCGGCTCGGACGTGGTGGCGCAGTTCAACGCGGCCAACGAGGTCTCCATGATCTGCCGCGCGCACCAGCTCGTCATGGAGGGCTACAAGTGGCACTTCGGCGAGACCGTGCTCACCGTCTGGTCCGCGCCCAACTACTGCTACCGGTATGCTAATCGCATGCTAATGAGATGC
>NW_024365076.1:0-209 GCF_014805655.1 Passer montanus
ACTTTTGTTCTTTCTTTCTGGCCATCTTACTTTCTCTGTATATATTTATTTATTTATTTTATTGCAGTAAAACCAAGTAAAGTCAGTTCTTCACTTCTCCCCCATCTTCTGAGGAAATTCTAACGACAGACCCAGAGATGCTGGTTCTTTCTCCTCAGCTCATACATTTATTGACTGCTGTAGAAATACAACTGTGCCTTTGAAACTCA
>NW_024365077.1:0-209 GCF_014805655.1 Passer montanus
TTCCCCTCTCTCAATTTTCTCTCCCCCAATTTCCCCTTTCCCATTTTCCCCTCAATTTTCCCTCCCCAATTCCTCCTCCCAATTTCCCCTCCCCAATTTCCTCCCCCAATTTCCCCTCCCCAATTTCTCCTCCCTCAATTCCCCCTCCCAATTTTCTCCTCCCCGATTTTCCCTCCCTGAATTTTCCCCCCTCAATTTCCCCTCCCCAA
>NW_024365078.1:0-209 GCF_014805655.1 Passer montanus
TCCCCCCCAATTCCCGAAATTCCCTCCCAAAAAACCCCAAATCCGCCCGAAATCCCCCCAAATCTCCCAGAATTCCCAAAATTTCCCAAGAATTCCCAAAAATTTCCCCCAAAAATCCCCAAAATTCCCAAAAATCCCTCCCAGATCTCCCTGAACTCCCCCAAAATTCCCAAAATTCCCGAACTTTTTCCCCAATTTTCCCCAAAATT
>NW_024365079.1:0-209 GCF_014805655.1 Passer montanus
CCCGGGACCACGGGGCAGCGCGGGCTGCCCGCGGCCCCGACGGGCGGGCGGGGGGCCGCGGAACGGCCGCCCCCCCCGGAGGGGTAATCGAGTGTGTTTCGTGGGGGGCTTTGTTGCGGGGACCCGCCGCCAGGAACGTGCGGGCGCTTCCCCCGGCGACGGGGGCCGGCCGCGTCCCGGGGTGCCCGACGGCGCGCCCCGCGGTCCCG
>NW_024365080.1:0-209 GCF_014805655.1 Passer montanus
CAGTGAAGATTCAGGTCTACATAATGTTATTTGCAGTTCTTAGTGAAAACAGATTACAGTGACAAAATACCAATTTCTAATGGTGTATTTTAAGATAACATGAGCTTTTATGTGACATAATGTTGTTAGCTGTTTTCTAGTTAAATATTAAACCTAAATCCTTTATGTTTTCTGCTTAGCCATTAAAATTTCTGCCTCTAACTAACTAG
>NW_024365081.1:0-209 GCF_014805655.1 Passer montanus
CTGGGACACACCTGGGGACACACCTGGAACACACTTGGGACACACCTGGGGACAAGGGTGGGCCACGGGGGTGGGGGGCGGTGTCACCCGCTGTCCCATTGTCACTCCGTGTCCCAGCGTCACCCTGTCCCCTTTGTCACCCTGTGTCCCTGTCCCCTCTGATGTCCCCTGTCGCTGTCCCTGTCCCCAGGCCTGGAGCGGCTGTCGCT
>NW_024365082.1:0-1388 GCF_014805655.1 Passer montanus
AAAAAGGGATAAAAACACCCAAAATTCCCGCGGGAATTCTTTCCATTAAAACCCACCGGGAGCCGCAGGAATTCCTTTGTTCCCAAAATTCTGGGAAAGGGGGAAAAAATTGGAATTTTCTGCTTCTTTTCTCCCTTTTTCCAAGGGTTTTTGACGCTTTTCCAGCGGTTCTGGAAAAAATTCCGGGATGGGGGCGGGAATTCGGGAAGGATTTGGGTTTTTTCTTTGGATTTTGGGGGTTTTTTCCGGGGATTTTGGGTTTTTCCCTGGATTTTGGGTGGTTTTTCCTTGGTTTTGGTTTTTCCCGGGATTTTGGTGGTTTTTTCCCTGGATTTTGGGGTTTTTTTCCCAGGATTTTAGGGGTTTTTTTCTGGGATTTTGGGTTTTTTTCCAGGATTTAATTTATTTTTTTTCCCCTGGATTTTAGGGTTTTTTTCCCTGGGATTTTGGGGTTTTCTTCCCTGGATTTAAGGAGTTTTTCCCTGGATTTTGGGGATGTTTCCCTGGATTTGGGTTTTTTCCCCTTGGATTCAGTTCTTCCCCCTGGATTTAAAGTTTTTTTCCTTGGATTTGGGGTCTTTTTCCCTAAATTTGGGGGGTTTTCCCTGAATTTGGGGCGGTTTTCCCCCTGGATTTGGGGTTTTTTTCATTGGATTTCAGGGTTTTTTCCCTAGATTTGGGGTTTTTTCCTTGCATTTTGCTTCTTTCCTCTGGATTTGGGGATTTTCCTTGAGGAAATTTCCTTCTTTTCCGGGATTTCCCCTCCCCCTCCTCCCTCGGGACCTCCTTCCCTCCCAAAACCCCTTAAAAATCCCTTTAAAAATCCATTTTTCCTGGAAAAAAAAACCAAAAAAACCCGGAAAGTTCCTCCCCCACTCCTCCCAGGCCCGCACGGATTTGGGGTAAAACCCCTGGAATTCTCCTCCCCAAAAAAAAACCCGGGAAAACTCCATAAAAATCCCCAAAATCCCACTTTTTCCCCCTTTTTTTAACTCCCCCTCCCCCATTTTTAAGGCTCCGGGGGGAATTTTGGGATGAAATTCCCGGAATTCTCACCTGGGATCAGCACGCGGCGCTCCAGGGGGGAAATTCCCATTTCCAGCGGCGCTTCCCGGCGGGAAAAAAATCCCCCAAATTTTCTTTTTTTTGGGATAAAAACTTGGAGCTGGCGGAGAAATCCGGGAAGGGGAAAATTCCTCGGAGGAGCCGCCGGGAGCCGCCCCCGGGCGGGGCCTGAAATCCGATCCCAAAATCGGGAGCGGGAAAAGGCCGGGAGCGGGATCCGGAACTGGGAACGGTGGGATTCCAAACTGGGAGCGGTGGCATTCCAAACTGGGACCATTTTAATCAGTTTAACTCCCAAATGGGGACCGGTGAAATTCCCAAAC
>NW_024365082.1:2546-3279 GCF_014805655.1 Passer montanus
CCTCCTCCTCCTCCTCCTCCTCCTCCTCTTCCTCCCCCCTCATTGTTTTGGGGAAAATTTCTGCGATTTTGGGTGGGCTCCTCCAATGGAGAGGCCATTTCTGGTTGGATCCATCCTGGAATCTACTCCTCTTCCTCTTCCTCCTCTCTTTCCTCATTTTTCCAGGATTTGGGGTCCAATCCCTACTCCCGCTGCTCTTCCTCTTCTCTTTCCCCCTCCTCTTCCTCCTCCCTCATTTTTTGGGAAAATTTCTGGGATTTTGGGTGAGTTCCTTCAATGGAGAGGCCGGAACTGAACCCGCCGTTCCTCCTCCTCCTCTCCTCCCTCACTTTTCCAGGATCTGGGCTCCACCCTCTACTCCTGCTGCTCTTCCTCCTCCTCCTCTTCCTCCTCCTCTTCCTCTTCCCTCATTTTTGGGGGAAAATTTCTGTGATTTTAGGTGGATTCATCCAATGGAGAGGCCGGAACTGGACCTGCCATTCCTCCTCCTCCTCTCTTTTCTCACTTTTCCCGGATCTGGGCTCCACCCTCTACTCCTGCTGCTCTTCCTCTTCCTCTTCCTCTTCCCTCATTTTTGGGGGAAAATTTCTGTGATTTTAGGTGGATTCATCCAATGGAGAGGCCGGAACTGGACCTGCCATTCCTCCTCCTCCTCTCTTTTCTCACTTTTCCCGGATCTGGGCTCCACCCTCTACTCCCGCTGCCCTTCCTCCTCCTTCTCCTCCTCCTCCTC
>NW_024365083.1:0-209 GCF_014805655.1 Passer montanus
TCCAGCCTTGTGCTTCATACACATCAGGGCCACTGCAAATCTCTGCAACGCATTTGTTGCCAAATCAGCGCGAGCTAAAGCAATGAGGTTTGAAAAGACAGTACTAGGAAAAGTACAGAATAATGAGCTATTTTCTTTTATTGCAGATTTGGGTCTTTTTATTATTTGGTTAAAACTAGGTCTGCCTCCCAAAGTGGCCCTTGCTAGCT
>NW_024365084.1:0-209 GCF_014805655.1 Passer montanus
GTTCGCTCCGAGAGGCTCCCTCACATGCTGCAGTGTCCCTCAGAGGCAGCGGCAAGCACGGTGCCAGCGATGGAGAGGGTGGAGGAGAAAGCCCTCTGTGGAGCACCAACTGCTACTCCACACTGCGGTCACTAGAGCTGGGATGCGCCGGTTAGTTGCTCCCGGTGTGACCAGAGGGGATCACAAGACGGGCCACTCCCAGGCTCCCT
>NW_024365085.1:0-209 GCF_014805655.1 Passer montanus
AAATTCCTCCCAGCCAATCAAGACCCTCCAAAATTCCCCAAAAATCACTCTCAACCAATTAGGACCCCCCAAAAATCCCTCCCAGCCAATCAAGACCCCCCAAAAATCCCCTCCCAGCCAATCAAGACCCCCAAAAATCCCACAAAAATCACTCCCAACCAATTAAGACCCCCCAAAATCCCCCCAAAATTCCTCCCAACCAATCAAGA
>NW_024365086.1:0-209 GCF_014805655.1 Passer montanus
CTTGCTCCTGGTCTTATTGCTACTGACCCTACTAAAAATTCTGTGTCCACATTACTTTTAGGCCCCCTTTTTGTATTCAAAGGCCACAAAAAGGTCTCCCCCGTCAAATTTAAATTAGCCATATTAAATCGCCTGCAGTTCATTTTTCAACATTGACTTTAGGGACCACCAAAGACACTCTTCTTCTATGCCCAACCTCCGATTGACTA
>NW_024365087.1:0-209 GCF_014805655.1 Passer montanus
TCTCTCTCTGTCCGTGTGTCCGTCCGCGTGGCAGCTGGGCCGGGTGCTGGAGCGGGACGCGCGCCGGGGCCGGGCCCTGGTGCAGCTGGGCCGGGCGGGGCCCGCGGTGCTGCCGCTGCCCCTGGACAGCGTCTGCCACTACCTGGGGGGGGGCGACGACGACTGAGCCCCCCGGACCCCCGAGAGACCCCCGGGACCCCCCCCGGGAC
>NW_024365088.1:0-209 GCF_014805655.1 Passer montanus
ACCACTGTGGCTGTTTGTTGATCCTATCTGAGTTTTAGGGTTAGAGGAGATCTCATTATAAGACAGTAAGTTTAAATACTGATAAGAAATCAGATTTTTGTCATCAGAAAACATGAGTTTGAAACCAAATTTAAGGTGAATAACGAGAAATAAGTCTTCATGAATAACTGAATTATTCCTGGTCTTGCACTGTTTTAAATGAGTGACAG
>NW_024365089.1:0-209 GCF_014805655.1 Passer montanus
CAGCTCAGCCCAGCCCGGCCCGGCCCGGCCCGTACCTGCTGCCGCCGCCGCCGCCACCGGAACTGAGGAGCGGGGAGCGCTTCCGGGGCGGGGCGGGGCCTCCGCGGATGGGCGGGGCCAGGGGCGGGGCCACGGCGGGAGGGGCGGGGCTGGGAACGGGAGCGGGAATGGGGAGAGGGAATGGGGAGAGGGAATGGGGGAGAGGGAAG
>NW_024365090.1:0-209 GCF_014805655.1 Passer montanus
TTCCCAGGACTCCCCAGCCCCTGTGTCCCCCCTGACGGCTCCGGGGGTCTGTGAGCCTGGCACTCCCAGCAATCCCAAATTCCCACCTGATCCCGAATTCCCACCTGATCCCAAATTCCCACCTTGATCCCAAATTCCCACTGATCCCAAATTCCCTCCCTGGTCCCACATTCCCATCTAATCCCAAATCCCCCCCCAATCCCACATTC
>NW_024365091.1:0-209 GCF_014805655.1 Passer montanus
GGAGCTGTGGCTGGAGGAGAAGCAGTGAGGTTCATGTTCCCTAAGTTATCTATGAAGGAAAACAGCATCTTTGAGCTGAGAATTTGGCCAAGCTACAAAAGAGAGGAGCAAATGTGCAGTGGGGATGTTTTGTGCCTCATCAGCACAGAAACAAAAACTCCACTTTGTCCTGATGCCTTATGCAGGCTGCCCCAGAGCAGAGGCTGGGC
>NW_024365092.1:0-209 GCF_014805655.1 Passer montanus
GACCTGGTGGCACTTGTGACCTCCTGGGGTGGCCCCGTGCTCTTGAGCAGTCTCCTTTGTCCCCTCCATCCCTCTGTCAGGCTCTTGTCCCCACTGCCACCCCCTGCCCTTCTACTGTCCCCTCCACGCTGTCTACAACGTCCTCAACCCTGTGCCTCAGCTCCCGTGTCAACTTGCTGGTGATCAATAACAATCAGCAAAAGGCAATA
>NW_024365093.1:0-3205 GCF_014805655.1 Passer montanus
TCAAAAGAGCCCCAAAATTCCCTGAAATTGCCCAAATTTCCTCAAATGTCCCCAAAATTTGTTTAAATTCCCCAAAAGAGCTCCAAAATTCCCTGATAAACCCCAAAATGCCTCCAAAAAGCCCCAAAATCCCAGAAATGCCCCCAAAAAACCCAAATCCCTGAAGTCCCAAATCCCTGAACCCCAATTGATGGACTGGGACCAAACTGGGAGGAACTGGGACTGACTGGGAGGGACTGGGATCGAACTGGGATGGACTGGGATCGAACTGGGAACAAACTGGGATGGACTGGGATGGACTGGGAACAAACTGGGAGGGATTGCAACCAAACTGGGACCAAACTGGGACAGACTGGGACCGAACTGGGAACAAACTGGGATGGACTGGGACAGAGTGCGAGGGACTGGGAGCAAACTGGGACAGAGTGGGATGGACTGGGATGGACTGGGATGGACTGGGAGGGACTGGGATGGACTGGGAGGGACTGGGAGCACTGGGAGAGATTGCAACCAAACTGGGACAGAGTGGGAGGGACTGGGACTGAACTGGGACGGACAGGGAGCAAACTGGGATGGACTGGGATGGACTGGTTCAGACTGGGATGGACCAGGACAGTCTGGGAACAAACTGGGATGGACTGGGATCAAACTGGGAGGAACTGGGAACAAACTGGGATGGACTGGGAACAAACTGGGATGGACTGGAACAAACTGGGATGGACTGGGAGGGACTGGGATGGACTGGGACCAAACTGGGAGCAAACTGGGATCAAACTGGGACCAAACCGGGAACAAACTGGGAGGAACTGGGAACAAACTGGGATCAAACTGGGAACAAACTGGTCTAAACTGGGATGGACTGGGACAAACTGGGATGGACTGGGACCAAACTGGGACCAAACTGGGATGAACTGGGTGGACCAGGACGGTCTGGGAACAAACTGGGATGGACTGGGGCAAACTGGGAGGAACTGGGACAAACTGGGATGGACTGGGATGAACTGGTTCAGACTGGGATGGACCAGGACGGCCTGGGAACAAACTGGGATGGACTGGGAACAAACTGGGAACAAACTGGTCTAAACTGGGATGGACTGGGACAAACTGGGATGGACTGGGACCAAACTGGGACCAAACTGGGATGAACTGGGACAAACTGGTAGGGACTGGGACAGACTGGGAGCAAACTGGGAGGGATTGCAACCAAACTGGGACCAAACTGGGACAGACTGGGACCGAACTGGGAGGAATTGGGAACAAACTGGGATAGACTGAACTGGGACGGACTGGGAGCAAACTGGGATGAACTGGGACAGAGTGGGAGGGACTGAGACTGAACTGGGACGGACTGGGAGCAAACTGGGAGTGATTGCAACCAAACTGGGACCAAACTGGGACAGACTGGGACCGAACTGGGAGGAATTGGGAACAAACTGGGATCAAACTGGGACCGAACTGGGAACAAACTGGGATGGACTGGGAACAAACTGGTCTAAACTGGGATGGACTGGGACAAACTGGGATGGACTGGGACTGACTGGGATGGACTGGGACAAACTGGGATGGACTGGGACAAACTGGGAGGGACTGGGATGAACTGGGATGGGACTGGGATGGACTGAGATGGGACTGGGAGGGACTGGGACCAAACTGGGATCAAACTGGGATCAACCTTGTTCCAAACTGGGACCGAACTGGGACAAACTGGTCCAAACTGGTGCAAACTGGTCGCGTTTATTGGAAGGGGAGGGGACACAAAACGGGGCGGGGCCACACGAATGACGTCACCACGTCCATATATGGACATGGGGAAACCCACTGACGTCACCACTCCCATATATGGACATGGAGAAACCCGATGACGTCACCACTCCCATATATGGACTTGGAGAACCCGATGACGTCACCCCTCCCCAATGGCCACAAACGCCCCAAATTTGGGGCGATTTTTTGGGGGGGGGAACCCCAAATTTTGGGGGTGCTTGGACAGGATTTTAGGGGGGGACCCCCCAAAAATTTGGGGTGCCCCCATGACGTCATCACCCCGAAATTGGGGGGGTTTCAGACGGATTTTGGGGGGGACACCCCCAAATTTTGAACCCCGAAAATTTGGGGGTGCCCCTATGATGTCATCACCCCCAAATTTTGGGGGGGTTTGAACTCAATTTTTGGGGCGTCACCCTCCAAAACTGTCACGATTTGGGGGTTTTTACCCTCAAGATTTACTCTAAACCCCACAAATCTGCCCCAAAATTTGGGGTGATGACGTCATAGGGGCACCCCAAAATTTTGGGAGTCACCTGAAACCCTAAGGGCAAAATTTTGGGGTGTTAACCCCCAAAAATATCAAAATTGGAGGGTGTGACACCCTCAAAATTCACTCTAAAACCCCCAAAACTGCTCCAAAACCCCCCAAATTTGGGGGTGATGACGTCATAGGGGCACCCCCAAATTTTGGGGTCACCCCCAACCCTTAAGGACAAAATTTTGGGGTCTCAGTGTCCAAAAATATCAAAATTTTGGGTTTTTTCCCCTCAAAATTTGGTCTAAACACCTCAAAATAGCTTCAAAATCCCCAAAATTTGGGGGTGATGACGTCATAGGGGCACCCCCAAACTTTGGGGGGAGTTGAACTCAATTTTTGGGGTGTCACTGTCCAAAAACATCAAGATTTTGGGGTTTTTTGCCCAAAATCTACTCTAAACCCCCCAAAATGGCTTGAAAATCCCCAAATTTGGGGGTGATGACGTCATAGGGGCACCTCTAAATTTTTGAGGTCACCCCCAACCCTTAAGGACAAAATTTTGGGGTCTCACCATCCAAAAACGGTAAAATTTTGGGGTTTTTTCCCTCAAACTTCACTCTAAAACCCTCAAATCTGCCCCAAACCCCCCAAAATTTGGGGGTGATGACGTCATAGGGGCACCCCAAAAATCAGTGAGTCATGTGAAACCCTTAAGAACAAAATTTGGGGGTCTCAGTGTCCAAAAATATCAAAATTTTGGGGTTCTTCTCTCAAAATTGAGTCTAAACCCCCCAAAATCCTCAAAATTTGGGGGTGATGACGTCATAGGGGCACCCCAAAAATTTGGCAATCCACTGAAACCCTCAAGGACAAAATTTTAGGGTCTCAGTGTCCAAAAATGTCAAAATTTTGGGGTTTTTTTCCCTCAAACTTCACTCTAAACCCCCCAAAATTTCACCA
>NW_024365094.1:0-209 GCF_014805655.1 Passer montanus
CACAGGCCCAGGCCTTGGCATCAGGGACCCCCCTCAAAACCCCAGGGACCACCCCCCCAACAGCCCCAGGGACCCCCCCACAGCCCCAGGGACCTCCCCACAGCCCCAATTCCAAGGACACAGTGCGGGGGGTCAGGGCTTTATTTGGGGTTCTGGGATGGGCTCAGGGCTGGGTTGGGATCTGGGGTGGGGGTCTCAGGGCCATGTCC
>NW_024365095.1:0-209 GCF_014805655.1 Passer montanus
ATAATTTAACATAAAATAATAATTATAATTATTATATTTTAGTTAATTTCAACTATTAAACTGCTTTTAATTGAAGCCATGATTATTTACTTTTATTTCCACTCAGGACTGGGAATGACTAAGTGGTATCTAGTTGGGGATAAACAAACAATGAAGTTGGCCCTCTTTGGTGTGGGTTCGCACTGCCAGGTCATGATCAGCTTTGATGT
>NW_024365096.1:0-209 GCF_014805655.1 Passer montanus
ACGTGCACTACATCGACTGTGAGTGACACGGGGACACACAGGGGACACGGGGATGACACATTGTCACCGTGTGTGTCCCCAGGGCCAGGGTGGTGACACGGGTGGTCCTGGGGGTGGCACGTCACTGTGTGTCCCCAAGGCTGGGGTGGCACACAGGTGACCCTGGGGGTGGCACATTGTCACCGTGCGTGTCCCCATGGCTGGGGTGG
>NW_024365097.1:0-209 GCF_014805655.1 Passer montanus
CAGCAGAAACTCTGCAGCTCCAGCAGGAGCCATGTGTGGGGTTACAGTGCAGTGAAAACCCCTCAGAGCAGGGCAGAGGAACAGCACGGCCGGGCAGTGGTGGCCCAGCTCCCGAGCACGGCCCAGAGAGGCTCCCTCAGAGAGGGGAGGGACTCGGGGTCCCGGCTCTTCCCCTGAGATGTGAGGGTCCCTTCCAGTGAGGTCAGGTT
>NW_024365098.1:0-209 GCF_014805655.1 Passer montanus
ACACAGAAGGGACACGAAGGGTGGGGACAGTGGGGACACCCAAGGACGAAGCGATGGGTGGGGGTGGCCGGGACCCTCGGTCACCCCTGGGGACCCCTGGGGACCCCTGGGGACCCCCAATGAACCCCAATGACCCCCAATGACCCCCATTGACCCCCGTTGACCCCCATTGCCCCCCGGTGACCCCCGTTGTCCCCCCTGGTGTCCCC
>NW_024365099.1:0-209 GCF_014805655.1 Passer montanus
TCAGAGGTCAGGGGTCACTCAGGGTCACTCCGTCCCTCCCCCCAGCGCCAGGAGCGCAGCGCGGAGCGGCCGGCGCGGCTCGAGCTGGAGAGATTCGTGAGTGACCCCAAAAACACCCAAAATCCGCCCAAAACCAGCCCTAAACCACCCAAAATCCACCATAAACCACCCAAAATTCAGCCAAAACCCGCCCAAAACCACCCAAAAAC
>NW_024365100.1:0-209 GCF_014805655.1 Passer montanus
GGGGGGGCTGCCCTTGTCTCCCTCCAGCCGTGCTTTGAGCCAGCAAAGGGCACGTGGGGACAGTCCCTCACGTGTCCTCAGGGCTCAGGAGGGGCTCCTGGCCTCGGGATCCGCGGGATTGGAGCCAGGCAGGGATGAGTCCCCGGATCAGAGGGGCTGAGCTCACCCTCAGCCCGTGGCAGGGGTGCTGGGGGCAGCAGCTCCATCCT
>NW_024365101.1:0-209 GCF_014805655.1 Passer montanus
ACCAGGCTGCTCCAAGGCCCATCCAGGTTACCAATGAGCTTTCTGTCTGGTCACACTACCACTCAGAGGTTGATTTATGTGACATCAGTCAGTAAAGATGCTGAAACTTGATTTTATAACAGCACTGCTAGGAAAAAAAAAAAATCTTAACCCCCTGCATAACATATTTCTTATAGATGCACTCCAAAAATGTCTTTCTGCAAGGGTGT
>NW_024365102.1:0-209 GCF_014805655.1 Passer montanus
CAGCCATCTCTGATACATGATTTGTAAACCTTTAACTGTCCATTCACATTTTGTTAGTTTTTCCTTTGTGTACATGTCATGTTTGCTCATAATAAGGGAATGATAAGAGGGAAGGCCTATTTTTGCAAGCCTGTCCCTGCTTCTCTCTGTTTATTTTCAATGCTGGACTTGGGAAACCCCCCCTTGGAGAAATGAGGGAGAGTTCCAGC
>NW_024365103.1:0-209 GCF_014805655.1 Passer montanus
CTTCTGGTTAAACTATTAATGCTACATCTAGTTTAATATAATATAAATAACACTCTTGCAAAAATCACTAAAAAAAATATAAGGAATTGTTTTCTACTCTCCCTGACCGAAAAGGTAGAAGACAAGCAGTAACAGTATAGATTTTGTACTGAACATCAAAGTCAATAAAACTAAAATATTTTTGTCACCATCCACCAAAGCCAGATTAA
>NW_024365104.1:0-1417 GCF_014805655.1 Passer montanus
AAAAACCCCTAAAAAACCCAAAAAATCCCGAAAAATTACAAAAAAAAATCTAAAAAAACCCCCCAAAATCTCCCAAAATTTCCTCTAAAAATTAAAAAAAATCTCCCAAAAACCCCAAACCCCTCCCTAAAAAAAATCCCCCCCAAAAATCCCCAAAAATCCCCAAAAAAAAGCTAAAAAAAACCCAAAAATCCTTGGAAATCCCAAAAAAATCCCAAAAAAAATCCAAAAAACCCCCCAAAAATCCCCCCAAAATCCCCCAAATTAAATCCTCAAAAAAGTCTCCCCCAAAAACCCAAAAAAACCCCAAAAAATCCCTAAAAAACACCCGAAAAACCCCAAAAAACCCAAATTTTTCCCTTTCCCGCTGATGACGTCACCGCTGACGTCATCAGTGACGTCATCGGCGATGTCCCGTGTGTCCCAGGCATGAACCAGTTTGGGCACGGGCCGCACTGGGATGAACTGGGAGCGGCTGCTCTGCCCCCGCCGGATTCGGGACCGGGGCCAGGGTCGGACCCCGCCCTGCCCAGGCGGCCGGGGGCTAAACTGGGTTGTACTGGTTTGGACTGGTTTGTACTGGTTTGGACTGGTCTGGACCGGTTTGGACCGGTTTGGACTGGGTTGTACTGGTTTGGACTGGTTTGGACCGGTTTGGACTGGGTTATACCGGTTTGGACTGGTTTGGACTGGTTTGGACCGGTTTATACTGGTTTGGACTGGTTTGGATCAGTTTATACTGGTTTATACTGGTTTGGACGGGTTTGTACTGGGTTATACTGGTTTGGACTGGGTTATACTGGTTTGGACCAGTTTGGAATGGTTTGGACGGGTTTGGACTGGGTTATACTGGTTTGGACCGGTTTGGATCAGTTTATACTGGTTTATACTGGTTTGGACTGGTTTGGATCAGATTATACTGGTTTATACTGGTTTGGACTGGTTTGGGTCAGTTTGGACTGGTTTATACTGGTTTGGACCTGTTTGGATCGGTTTATACTGGTTTGGACTGGGTTATACTGGTTTGGACTGGTTTGGATCTGGTTTATACTGGGTTATACTGGTTTGGACTGGTTTATACTGGTTTGGACTGGGTTGGACCGGTTTGGACTGGGTTATACTGGTTTGGAACTATTAAAGTTGATTTGTACTGGTTTATACTGGGTTGGACTGGTTTATACTGGGTTATACTGGTTTGGACTGGTTTATACTGGTTTGGACTGGGTTGGACCGGTTTGGACTGGGTTATACTGGTTTGGACTGGGTTATACTGGTTTAGAACTATTAAAATTGATTTGGACTGGGTTATACTGGTTTGGACTGGGTTATACTGGTTTGGACTGGGTTATACTGGTTTAGAACTATTAAAATTGATTTATACTGGTTTGGACTGGTTTATACTGGTTTGGACTGGGTT
>NW_024365104.1:2003-3278 GCF_014805655.1 Passer montanus
ACTGGTCTGGACTGGTCTGGACTGGTCTGGACTGGTTTGGAGCCATTAAGACTGGGTTGTACTGGTTTGGACTGGGTTATACTGGTCTGGACTGGGTTATACTGGTTTGGAGCCATTAAGACTGGGTTATACTGGTTTATACTGGTTTGGAACCATTAAAATTGATTTATACTGGTTCATACTGGTCCAGACCCCTCCAAACCGGTTCAAACTGATTTTTTTACTGGTCCATACTGGTTTATACTGGTCCAAACTGGTTCCTGGCCAGGTGCTCCACCCCCTCTTGTAGCCACCAGGGGGCGCCGTGCGCACACCCACCCCTATTTCCCGCATTTCCCAAACCGGTTTAAACTGGTTTTTACTGGTTTTTTACCAGCTCAAACCAGTCTGTACTGGTCCGTACTGGTTTATACTGGTCCAAACTGGTTCCTGGCCAGGTGCTCCACCCCCTCCCCATCAGCCACCAGGGGGCGCTGTGCACACACCCACCCCTATTTCCCGCATTCCCCAAACCGGTTTAAACTGGTTTTTACTGGTTTTTTACCAGCTCAAACCAGTCTGTACTGGTCCGTACCGGTCCATACTGGTCCAAACTGGTTCCTGGCCAGGTGCACCACCCCCTCCCCATCAGCCACCAGGGGGCGCCGTGCGCACACCCACCCCTATTTCCCGCATTCCCCAAACCGGTTTAAACTGGTTTTTACTGGTGTTTTACCAGTTCAAACCGGTCCGTACTGGTTTATACTGGTCCGTACTGGTACCTGCTGGGCCAGCTCGCGGGTGGGGGCCAGCACGAGCGCCTGCGTGGCCTTGAGCTCCAGCTCCACCTGCTGCAGGATGGAGATGGCGAAGGTGGCCGTCTTCCCCGTGCCCGACTGCGCCTGCGCGATGACGTCATAGCCTGGGGGGACAGGTGAGTGACAGGTGAGTGACAGGTGAGCACAGGGGTCACAGGTCTTCCCCGTGCCCGATTGGGCCTGAGCGATGACGTCATAGCCTGGAATGACAGGTGAGTGACAGGTGAGTGACAGGTGAGTGACAGGTGAGCACAGGTGTCACAGGTCTTCCCCGTGCCCGACTGCGCCTACGCGATGACGTCATAGCCTGGGGGGACAGGTGAGACACAGGTGAGTGACAGGTGAGCACAGGTGTGTGAGTGTCCCTACAGGTGAGTGACAGGTGTGCACAGGTGTCACAGGTCTTCCCCGTGCCCGATTGGGCCTGAGCGATGACGTCATAGCCTAGGACAGGTGAGACACAGGTGAGTCAGTACAG
>NW_024365105.1:0-209 GCF_014805655.1 Passer montanus
GGGGGGGGGCTCTGCAGACCAAAATGAGGGGGGGCAAGGGGGGGATTTTGCCCCCTCCCCAGATTTCAGACCCCCCCCATCCTCCTTCACTCCTCCGAGACCCCCCCCGAAAAAAAATCTCTGGGGTCTTTTTTTGGGGTGGGGGTCCCACCACGCTGCCCCCTCCCCAATTTCTGAATGCATCTCACGGCGCGGCCTTGGCAACCTCA
>NW_024365106.1:0-209 GCF_014805655.1 Passer montanus
AATCAGGATATAGTTTAAATATCCCATCTTGTGGCAGAGAGTCAAAGAGTTTACCACATACCATGGACTCCGATATCACTGGATTAGCTCCTTCAGGGTATTTTTAAAATTTCATTTTCATGCAAATAATATTTTTTTTTTGTTGTTAACATTGAAATAATTTTTATTCAGATAAAATACTTGCTTGTGTGCATGAACCAAACTTTCTG
>NW_024365107.1:0-209 GCF_014805655.1 Passer montanus
GGCGGTGCCGTTCCGGTGGGCGGTACCGGAGGGGCGGTGCCGGTGTTACCGGTAGGCGGGGCCGTTCCCGTGGGCGGGGCCGGGGCGGTACCGGCAGCACCGGCGGGGCGGGCCCGGCGTGCGGAGCGGGCGCGGCCATGGCGCTGAACCTGGCCAAGAACGGGCGGGCGCTGCAGGAGGCCTACGGGAGCGTGGTGGCCGCGGGGAGC
>NW_024365108.1:0-209 GCF_014805655.1 Passer montanus
TAATTTCCTTATTAATGCCTTCCTGTTCAGGGTATTCTGGGATTGTATGTTATATTAGAATAATATATCAATTATATTTATATAGTTTAACAAAATAACATACTAATAATAATAATAATAATAAATCAAGAACTATAATAAAAATGTAATAATATTATTATTATCATCATAATCAGGATCGGGCTGCTTGCTCACATGGGTGATCCCCA
>NW_024365109.1:0-209 GCF_014805655.1 Passer montanus
CGCTAGAGGGGATTTGGGGGGCACTCGAGAGGATTTGGGGGCACTCGAAGGAATTTGGGGGGCACTAGACGTGGTTTGGGGTCCCTAAGGGTGGATTTGAGGGGCACTCGAGGTGGGTCTGGGGTCCCACGGAGATTTAGGGGGCACTCAAGGGGATTTGGGGGGCACTAGAGGTGGGTCTGGGGTCCCTAAGAGGGGATTTGGGGTCC
>NW_024365110.1:0-209 GCF_014805655.1 Passer montanus
GACAGAATACAAGGGATTTTACAAGTACCATTACCCCAGACAAAAAAGGAGTTACAGCAGTTTTTAGGGTTGGTGCGATACTGCAGAGCATGGATTGAGGATTTTTCTGTTGTGGCCAGACATTGATATGACTTTTTGACCCAAGATAGTCCTAATGTCATGGTATGGACACCAGAAGGGGAGCAAAGCTTTAAAAACTTAAAAGACAA
>NW_024365111.1:0-209 GCF_014805655.1 Passer montanus
CCAATTTCCCCCAATCCCCCTCCCCCCCAGGCGGGCGCGGCGCTGGGGCTGCCCCTCCCCCCGGCGCTGGCGCTGGCCGAGGACGGGACCCTCGTGGAGGACGAGGAATTCTTCGGGACCCTCCCCCCGCACGCGGCCCTGCAGGCGCTGGGGCCGGGGCAGCGCTGGGAGCCCCCCCGGGTGAGACCCCCGCCCGAAACACCCCAAAA
>NW_024365112.1:0-209 GCF_014805655.1 Passer montanus
GGATCTCTTGAGGTCTTTTAATAAATCCCCACTGTATTCTTTAGCTCCATCTAGCCTCTGGCCTAGGTCTGCTGCGGTGCCAGACCGTTGGTGAGAGTGGCCTCCCCCAGAAAGCTGTCAGATCCGGAGTGTGGCTGTAGGGCACAGCTGCTCTGCGGCACGGGGGGACCATGCTGGGCATAGGACTGCGCTGAGGGTAGGGACAAGGA
>NW_024365113.1:0-209 GCF_014805655.1 Passer montanus
CCTCTCCCTCTCCCTCTCCCTCTCCCTTCTTTACCTTCTTTTCCTTTCTTTTTATTTCTTTTGTCTACTCTAATTCACCAACATACTGTTTGCATGGATGTTCTCAGGTGGTTTTTCTCCCCAAATCAAGGGAATATGGTGGCTGATTATTGTGTAAAGTGTTGCAAAGCTTTTGTGAAGAAAAAAATTAAATAATTCAGACCAGAAAA
>NW_024365114.1:0-209 GCF_014805655.1 Passer montanus
ATTTCTCCCCCATCTCTCCCCGCAGACGCCCCCCGCGCCCACCCCCGCTCCCCCCCGGGACGCGGCTCTGGCTGTCGCCGAGGTCTCGGTGCTGTCGCTGCTGCTCATCCTGGCCCTGAGCAGCAACCTGCTGGTGCTGCTGGCGCTGCGCCCCCGGGCCGCGCCCCCAGACCCATTTACCCCCCTTAGGACACCCCCAGACCCATTTA
>NW_024365115.1:0-877 GCF_014805655.1 Passer montanus
AGTATTTTATTGGGGTTTTTTTGGGATTTTGGGATTTTTTTGGGTTGATTTCGGGGTGTTTTGGGTCTGGGGGTTTCCGGGGGTGCCCGACCCGTCTGTGCCCCCCCCCAGCCGCCATCCTGGACGAGCGGGGGGGCTGCGGGCGGGGGGCTTTGGGTCAATTTTAGTGTTTTTTATTCATTTTTGGGGTTTTTTTGGGGGTTTTTTTGGGGTGATTTCGGGGTGTTTTGGGTCTGGGGGTTTCCGGGGGTGCCCGACCCCGCTGTGCCCCCCCCAGCCGCCAGGGGGCCCAATCCTTCTCTGCCCCCCCCCCAGCCGCCATCCTGGACGAGCGGGGGGGTGGATTTGGTTCATTTTTGGTTAATTTTTGGGTCATTTTGTGGGGTTTTTTTATGATTTTTGGGTTTTTTTGGGGATTTTGGGTTTTTTTGGGGTGATTTCGGGGTGTTTTGGGTCTGGGGGTTTCCGGGGGTGCCCGATCCGTCTCTGCCCCCCCCCCAGCCGCCATCCTGGACGAGCGGGGGGTGGATTTGGGTCATTTTTGGGTCCTTTTGGGGGAATTTTTAGTATTTTATTGAGGTTTTTTTGGGATTTCGGGGTTTTTTTGGGGTGATTTCGGGGGGTTTTGGGTCTGGGGGTTTCCGGGGGTGCCCGATCCGTCTCTGCCCCCCCCCCAGCCGCCATCCTGGACGAGCGGGGGGTGGATTTGGGTCATTTTTGGGTCATTTTGGGGTAATTTTTAGTATTTTATTGAGGTTTTTTTTGGGATTTCGGGGTTTTTTTGGGGTGATTTCGGGGTGTTTTGGGTCTGGGGGTTTCCGGGGGTGCCCGACCCCTCTGTGCCCCCCCCCAGCCGCCATCCTGGACGAGCGGGGGG
>NW_024365115.1:1791-3236 GCF_014805655.1 Passer montanus
GGGTTCAGGTTTGGGGTTCAGGGGATTTTGGGGTTCAGATTTGGGGTTCAGGGGGGGGGTTTGGGGGATTTGAGGGGATTTGGGGTTCAGGGGGATTTTGGGGTTCAGATTTGGGGTTCAGGGGGATTTTGGGGTCCCCCCAGTGTGCCAGATCCTGCCCAAGGGCGTGGTCTCCGTGCTGGGTCCGGCCGCCAGCCCGGCCGCTGCGGCCACGGTCAGTCACATTTGCGGGGAGAAGGAGGTGAGCGACCCCAAAAAACCCAAAATTCACCCCAAAAACCACTCCAAAAGTCACCCCAAAACACCCCGGGAACACCCCAAAAATCACCCCCAAATCACCCCAAAAACCCCCAAAAATCACCCCAAAAACCCCAAATCCCCCAATGTCCCCTCAGTGTCATTTTGGTGCTGATTTCAGGATTTTGGAGCTGATTTTTGTGCTGATTTTGTTGGTTTTGGTGCTGATTTCGGTGCTGATTTCTTGCTGATTTTGGTGCTGATTTTGCATTGACTTTGTGCTGATTTTGCGCTGATTTCTGTGCCAATTTTGGTGATTTTGTTGCTGATTTTACCAGTTTTGCGCTGATTTTGGTGCTGATTTCGTGCTGATTTTGCCGATTCTGTGCTGATTTCGGTGCTGATTTTGCTGATTCTGCATTGATTTCTTGCTGATTTTGTTGCTGATTTTGGTGCTGATTTTGCTGATTTTGTGCTGATTCCATGCTGATTTTGCTGATTTTGTGCTGATTTTGTGCTGATTTTGCCTATTTTGCACTGATTCCATGTTGATTTCACTGATTTCTCCCTGATTCTCTCTGATTCTGTGCTGATTTCACTGACTTCGCCCTGACTTCACCGATTTCGCCCTGATTTCTCTCTGATTTTGCCCTGATTTCTCTCTGATTTCTCTCTGATTCCGTGCTGAATTCACCAACTTTGCCTTGATTTCACCGATTTCGCCCTGATTTCACTGATTTCACCCTGATTTATCTCTGATTCTGTGCCGATTTCACCGATTTTTCCCTGATTTCGCCCTGATTTCTCTCTGATTCCCTGCTGATTTCACCGATTTCGCCCTGATTTCTCTCTGATTTCTCTCTGATTTCACCCTGATTTCTCTCTGATTCCCTGCTGATTTCACCGATTTCGCCCTGATTTCACGGATTCTGTGCCGATTTCACCAATTTCACACTGATTTCTCTCTGACTCTGTGCTGATTTTACCGATTTTGCCCTGATTTCACCCATTTTGCCCTGATTTCACTCTGATTTCGCCCTGATTTCACCAATTTCGCCCTGATTTCTCTCTGATTCTGTGCTGATTTTACCTATTTTGTGCTGATTCCGTGCCGATTTCTCCGATTTCGCCCTGATTTTACCGATTTTGCCCTGATCTCTCTCTGATTCCGTGCCGATTCCTCCCTGATTTCACCGATTTTGCCCTGA
>NW_024365116.1:0-209 GCF_014805655.1 Passer montanus
CCGGGCACGGGCACGGCCGCGCCGAGCGGAGCGCAGCCCAGCGCTGTCCGGAGCTCGCCCGGCCGAGCCCAGCCGTCGCCGCCGCGATGTTGGACCCGTCGTCCAGCGAGGAGGAGTCGGAGGAGCTGGTGGAGGAGGAGAGCGGCAAGGAGCCGCTGGCGCCCGCCGCGGCGCGGCTCTCGCCCAGCCGCCCCGGCGAGGGCCCGGGC
>NW_024365117.1:0-209 GCF_014805655.1 Passer montanus
TCGCGTCCGGGCGTCCCGTCCCGTGCCGTGCCGCCCCCGCCCGGCACCTTCAGCCGGGAACTCCTCAAACTCGTCGTCCTCCTCCAGGAGCCCCAGGTCCACCGGCTGCTTTTTCTCCGACATGCTGGGCCCGCTCCGCGCCCGCCGCCCCGCGCCTGCTGGGATCCCGCGGCCCCCGCCGCGCCTGCGCCGCTGCCGGGCCCGGGCTC
>NW_024365118.1:0-209 GCF_014805655.1 Passer montanus
ACCTGATGGGAGAAGTGTATTCATGTTATTGCAGCATTTACCCTGTACAGGTGACATTTGGTTTCCATTTTGAATATGCAATGTTCTTGCACAATGTTTGTATATGCATAAATCCTGGCTTTAAATTCCAATTCCATCTTCACACAAGGATGTGTAATCTATCAGAAATATTTAACACGAAGCCATATTAGCTTTGGGCTTGATGGTAT
>NW_024365119.1:0-209 GCF_014805655.1 Passer montanus
ACCAACCAACCAACCAACAAACCAACAAATAAACAACAAAACACAACACAAAAATCCAGTACTTACCTCTAAATTAATGTGAGGGTTCTATGTGTTATTGGCCCAGTGTTCAAATAGCTCTTGGAGGGCACTGCTGGTTGGGAAGGTTACAGGAATGATCATGTGCAGTATCATACTGAGGCTGTTGAAGAAGAGGAATTTTATTTCTC
>NW_024365120.1:0-208 GCF_014805655.1 Passer montanus
AAATGCAAAAGCATAATTTAATTGGAAAGGAATCTAAAAGTTTGAATGCACTATTATATTAGAACCTCAAAAACAGACAAACCGTTTGTTGTAAATACTGGAGTAGTAAGGGGAAAAAAAAATTGAAAGGCACTTCCCAGGTTCCCATGTTGACAGAAATTCCTCAGTGCTCACAGATTTATTACAATGGCTTGGCTAACTTCAGCTC
>NW_024365121.1:0-208 GCF_014805655.1 Passer montanus
CGTTCCGTTCGTGTCTGTAAATAGTTGCCCGTGTCAGTGAACAAACTGTGTTATGTAATAACTTACTGGAAATGTGTGTTGTGGGTGGAAAAACATACTGGGTGGGGAAGAATTTAAAATATGGGAATAAGTTGCCACTTAGAAAGGAATGGGTTATCATCGACCTTCTCGAGGATCAAGATGACTGAACATGTTTACAGTATGACAT
>NW_024365122.1:0-208 GCF_014805655.1 Passer montanus
GGGAGAAAAAGGCACTCCAGAAACTCCTGGATATAACAGATGATGAAACAGCCGCAAAAGATCTGCAGGCACAGTGCTTGGAGAAGACAAAGCAAAGACAAGGAGAGGCCAAACAGGCCCTGAAGGATCTGACAGAAATGCTCAATAGTCGCAGGCACAGCCAGGATGCTCTGAGGGAAAAAGCAGAGACTCTGTGGCGAGCCATGGA
>NW_024365123.1:0-208 GCF_014805655.1 Passer montanus
CATAAAGTAACTCTTATTTCCTTAAAAATGACTCAAAAATTTCTTTAGGTTGTTCTGCACACATGGGGAGCAGAGGAAGGAACCCCGAGACTGGAAAATGTTATTGTTTGCCATGCAGGTTTTCCCTCCCAAGCCAGCACACACTCCCATGCCTTACACACCCTACACATTTTATGAAATCCCCTGGGGCTGGAGATGTGGTTCTACT
>NW_024365124.1:0-208 GCF_014805655.1 Passer montanus
GGTTTTTTGGGGATTTTTTTGGGGTTTTTGAGGAGTTTTGGGGTCTTGGGATGCTGAAGGTGGAGAAGACCCGAGGTGGGAGCAGGGAGAGCACAAGGACAAGGCCAAGATCAAGAAGCTCCAGAAGATTTGGGATTTTTTGGGGCTTTTTTGGCAGTTTCTCCCCAAAGGAGCAGCACCACATGAAGCCCATGGATAATTTTGATTT
>NW_024365125.1:0-208 GCF_014805655.1 Passer montanus
CTCTGGTGGAAAAGGAGGAAACTCTTTGTTCAGACAGAGATCTGATCCTTACCTCTTGCAGCACACTTTGAATGTTGAACATCTGCCAACAGGGGTTGTGGGGTAGCGGCAACCCCCAAAGGTGCAGAATCCCCCTCTGCGCCGACAGGCACTTTCACTTCCTGTATCCATGGGCATAAGCAGACACACACCAATTGCAGCAATAATA
>NW_024365126.1:0-3235 GCF_014805655.1 Passer montanus
ATCCCAAAATCACCCCAAAATCACCCAAATTCATCCAAAAATCACATTAAAATCACACAAAATCGCACAAAAAACACCCGAAATCACCCAAAATCGCCCAAAACACACAAAATCACCCAAAAATCTCCCCAAATCATCCAAAATAATCTGAAATCACACAAATTCACCCAAAATCACACAGAATCACCAAAAAATGAACAAAAATCACCCCAAATCACCCTGAATCACCAAAAATCACCCAAAATTACCCCAAAATGAACAAACATCATCCAAAAAGGAACAAAAGCCACCCAAAAATTACCCAAATTTACCCGAAATCACCCAAAAATGACCCAAAATCACGAAAAATCACACAAAATTACCCAAAAATGAACAAAAATCACCCAGAATCACCCAAAATCACCAAATCACCCAAAAATCACCCAAAAGACACCCAAAATCGTCCAGAATCACCCAAAAATCATCCAAAATCACCCAAATTCACCCAAAATCACAAAAAATCACCCTAAATAATCCAAAAATGACCAAAAATCAGCCAAAATCACCCAAATTCACCCAAAATAACCCAAAATCACCAAAAATCACAAAAAAATCACACACAAATTACCTAAAATGATCCAAAATCACCCAAAAATCAACAAAAATCATCCAAAATCACCCAAATTCACCCAAAATCACCAAAAATCATCCAAAACCACCCCAAAACTGCCAAAATATCCCAAAAATGACCAAAAATCACCCAAAATGTCCCAAAATCATCCAAAAATCACCCAAATTCAAACAAATTTACACAAAATCACCGAAAATCTCCCAATTTCACCCAAAATCACTCAGAATCACCCAGAAATCCCCCAAAATGAACAAAAATCACCCCAAAATCGGCCAAAATCATCCCAAATTCATGCAAAATGACCAAAAGTCACCAAAAATCACCCAAAATCACCCAAAAATCATCCAAAATCACCCAAAAGCACCCAAAATCACCAAATCACCCAAAAATCACCCAAAAAATCATCAAAAATCATCCAAAATCATCCAAAAATCACCCAAAATCGTCCAGAATCACCCAAAAATAATCTAAAATCACCCAAATTCACCCAAAATCACCAAAAATCATCCAAAACCCACCCCAAAACAGCCAAAATATCCCCAAAATGACCAAAAATCACCCAAAATGTCCCAAAATCACCAAAAATCACCCAAATTCAAACAAATTTACACAAAAGCACCGAAAATCTCCCAATTTCACCCAAAATCACCCAGAAATCACCCCAAAAATGAACAAAAATCACCCCAAAATCAGCCAAAATCACCCAAAAATCACCCCAAAAAATCATCCAAAATCATCCAAAATCACAAAAAAATCACCCAAAAATCACATAAAAATCACCCAAAAGTCACCCAAAATCATCCAGAATCACCAAAAAAAATCCAAAATAACCCAAATTCACCCAAAATCACAAAAAATCACCCTAAATAATCCAAAAATGAACAAAAATCACCCAAATTCACCCAAAATAACCCAAAATCACCAAAAATCACCAAAAAATCACACACAAATTACCTAAAATTATCCAAAATCACCCAAAATCACCCAAAATGAACAAAAATCAGCCCAAAATCAGCCAAAATCATCCCAAATTCATGCAAAATGACCAAAAGTCACCAAAAATCACCCAAAATCACCCAAAATGAACAAAAATCAGCCCAAAATCAGCCAAAATCATCCCAAATTCGTGCAAAATTACCAAAAGTCACCAAAAATCACCCAAAATCACCCAAAAATCATCCAAAATCACCCAAAAGCACCCAAAATCACCAAATCACCCAAAAATCACCCAAAAAATCATCAAAAATCATCCAAAATCATCCAAAAATCACCCAAAATCGTCCAGAATCACCCAAAAATAATCTAAAATCACCCAAATTCACCCAAAATCACCCAAAATCACCATAAATAATCCAAAAATGAACAAAAATCACCCAAAATCACCCAAATTCACCCAAATTCACCCAAAATCACCAAAAAACACCAAAAAATCACACACAAATTACCTAAAATGATCCAAAATCACCCAAAATCACCCAAAAATGAACAAAAATGAGCCAAAATCACCCAAAATCACCCAAATTCACCCAAAATAACCCAACATCACCCCAAAACAGCCAAAATATCCCAAAAATGACCAAAAATCACCCAAAATGTCCCAAAATCACCAAAAATCACCCAAATTCAAACAAATTTACACAAAAGCACCGAAAATCTCCCAATTTCACCCAAAATCACTCAGAATCACCCAGAAATCACCCAAAATGAACAAAACTCACCCCAAAATCAGCCAAAATCATCCCAAATTCGTGCAAAATGACCAAAAGTCACCAAAAATTATCCAAAATCAACCAAAATCATCCAAAAATCACCCAGAATCACCCAAAATCACCAAATCACCCAAAAATCACCAAAAAAATCATCAAAAATCATCCATAATCACCCAAAAATCACCCAAAATCACCCAAAATCGTCCAGAATCACCCAAAAATAATCCAAAATCACCCAAATTCACCCAAAATCACAAAAAAATCACCCTAAATAATCCAAAAATGGACAAGAATCAGCCAAAATCACCCAAAATCACCCAAATTCACCCAAATTCACCCAAAATCACCAAAAAATCACCAAAAAATCTCACACAAATTACCTAAAATGATCCAAAATCACCCAAAAATGAACAAAAATCATCCAAAATCACCAAAAATCACCAAAAATCATCCAAAACCCACCCCAAAACAGCCAAAATATCCCAAAAATGACCAAAAATCACCCAAAATGTCCCAAAATCATCCAAAAATCACCCAAATTCAAACAAATTTGCACAAAATCACCGAGAATCTCCCAATTTCACCCAGAAATCACCCAAAATGAACAAAAATCACCCCAAAATCACCCAGAATCACCCAAAAGTGAACAAAACCACCCAAAATCGCCCAAAAAATCACAAAAAAATCACCCAAAATGTCCCAAAATCATCCAAAAATCACCCAAATTTACCCAAATTCACCCAAAATCACATAAAAATCACCCCAAAATCACCCAGAATCACCCAAAAGTGAACAAAACCACCCAAAATCGCCCAAAAAATCACAAAAAAATCACCCAAAATCACCCAAAAATTACGCCAAAAAATTTCTCCAAAATTCAAAAAAAATTCCTGAAAAATTCCGAAAAATTTCCCAA
>NW_024365127.1:0-208 GCF_014805655.1 Passer montanus
TATTATATTAATTATATTATATTATAGTAAATGTATCCTATCGTAATTATGATGTATTATTATATTTTATCTATTATTATTTAAAATATATTAATATTATTTAATATATATTATATTATATCTATTATATTTCATTATATTTTTATATTATAATATATATTATTATGTATTATATTATCTTTTTATCCTATATTAGGATTTAATTAAG
>NW_024365128.1:0-208 GCF_014805655.1 Passer montanus
TTTTTTGGGGGGGGGGGTCCATTTTGGGGAGGGGTCCCCACCTTGTAGAGGGCGCTGACTTTCTCCTGGCACTTCACGTACGCCTCGTAATCCGCGAACACCTTAAACCTGGGGGGGGGAGGGGGCGAAAAATGGGAGGGGGCGTCACCGCCGAGGTGCCCCTGACCCCCCCCTATCGCGATATGAACCCCGACATCCCCCCCCAAAC
>NW_024365129.1:0-208 GCF_014805655.1 Passer montanus
CTGTTCCTATTATTTCATCATTACAGATACCAATTTCCTAGAACCTTCTTTGAAGAATTATGTAATTTGGTGAAAATATGCCTGAATCTACCTCCTTTTGGTTTTTTGGGGTTTTTTTCCCAAATGGAAAAAAAAAAATCTCAGTTTTTTCTCAGATGACTGCAGAAGAAAGTTAAAAAACTTGACTGGGAGAAAGTGCTCAGCCAGA
>NW_024365130.1:0-208 GCF_014805655.1 Passer montanus
TGAAGATTTTTGGGGAAGAAATCAATTTTTTGTGGGAAAAATACAAAATTTAGGGGGGAAATTATTTTTGGGAAAAAAAAAACAATTTTGGGGGAAAATACAAAATTTGGGGGGGAAAATATCCCAATTTTGGGGGAAAAATCAATATTTGGGGGGGAATACAAAATTTAGGGGGGAAAAAATTATTTTGGGGGGGAAGTCAATTTTC
>NW_024365131.1:0-208 GCF_014805655.1 Passer montanus
CAACACCCCCAGACCCAAAGCCCCCAGACTATGATGAGCTCGTAGCCCACGTCCCACACCCCCATGTCCACCATGGTGACCTTCTGCCTCTTGTCCCACATGTCCAACGCCCCCAGACCCAACACCCCCAGATCCAACGTCCCCAGACCACAGTGACCTCATAGCCCACATCCCACACCCCCAACACCCCCAGACCCAAAGCCCCCAG
>NW_024365132.1:0-208 GCF_014805655.1 Passer montanus
CAAAAATATTCGCGGGGTCTGGGACGGAGGGGAGGGGCAGCGGGGTGGGCGGGGCGCGAGCAGGCCCCGCCCCCCGCGGTCTGATTGGACGAACAGCGCGTGATTGGCATGCGGGGAGAGGTGGGGGCGGGGCCCGACCACGCCCACCCCCTTTGGCCACGCCCCTTTGGCAGCGTCACCTCAGTGCAATCAACTTGGCTCCGCCCCC
>NW_024365133.1:0-208 GCF_014805655.1 Passer montanus
GGCTGTTTGACTAAAACTGAATAGGACTGTTCTTTCAACGTATTTCTGTTGCATCTGTACCCTACAGCTACAACTGTCTTGAGGATAACAAGAAGAAAGGTTCACCAAATATGTACTATATATGTAAAAGATATGTTTACTATTTAAAAAAAATCCATTATTCTTTTACTGCTGGAACAGCTGAAGTTTAGAAAAGATGGACATGTAG
>NW_024365134.1:0-208 GCF_014805655.1 Passer montanus
TTCCGCGCTTTCCCGGTTCTGGGGTGAGGGTGGATGTGGGGAAAACACAGCCCTAAAATAAACCCAAATTTGGGAGCTGATTTTGTTTTACACAGTTCTGGCAGCATAAAGGAATCTTAGAGGTGGCATAAATTTTATCTAAATGCGCTTTAAGGTTCCTGTGTGCTGCCCCTGGTTCGGAGCAATTCCCCAAGGAAAATCCCTTCCC
>NW_024365135.1:0-208 GCF_014805655.1 Passer montanus
CTCAGCACATGTCAAGAAACTGTGACATGGAAAACAGAAATTCAGTGAGGGAGCCCATTTAATAATAAAATAAGGAAAAGAAACATGCCAGGATTTGAATATTGCTAATTTAAATAAGTATTTCTTTGAGAAATCAAAACAATGTGAGAATGTTTTCAGAGCAAAGCTTTTCTGCAAATTCCTTTTCAGTTTTCACTCATGGTAAACC
>NW_024365136.1:0-208 GCF_014805655.1 Passer montanus
TAACTGCCCCACCTCTAAGAGGGGACAAATAGATCACACATTACTTGGCAATCTTGGATAGATGCCAGGGGAGGTGTGGGGCATGGTGACAGTGTGGTGACACAGTGTGGTGACAGCACACAGTGGCACAAAGAACAAATAGAATACACGCTGCTTGCCAGTCTAGGATAGATGAAAGGGAAGGTGTGTGGCATGGTGGCAGTGTGGT
>NW_024365137.1:0-3268 GCF_014805655.1 Passer montanus
TGGGCTGAATTTGGGGAGGGGTCTCAGGGATGATTTTGAGGGATTTTGGGGGTTTTTGGGAGGAATTTGGGGCATTTTTTGGAGGGATTTTTGGGGGTATTTTGGGGGATTTTCAGTGGGATTTTTGGGGTATTTTGGGGTGAATTTGGGGAGGGGTCTCAGGGCTGATTTGGGCTGAATTTGGGGAGGGGTCTCAGGGGTGATTTGGGAGGAATTTGGGCATTTTCAGCATATTTTTGAGGGGATTTTTGGGGTGATTTGGGGGTATTTTGGGGGGTATTTTTGGGGTGAATTTGGGGAGGGGTCTCAGGGCTGGTTTGGGCTGAATTTGGGGAGGGGTCTCAGGGATGATTTTGAGGGATTTTGGGGGTTTTTGGGAGGAATTTGGGGCATGTTTTGGAGGGATTTTCGGGGGGATTTTGGGGGATTTTCAGCGGGATTTTTGGGGTATTTTGGGGTGAATTTGGGGAGGGGTCTCAGGGGCGGTTTGGGCTGAATTTGGGGAGGGGTCTCACCCTGCCGCGGGCCCAGCACGTCCTGCAGCTCCTCGTGGTCGCAGGGGTGCACGAAGTCGAACACGCTGTGCCCGATCAGCTCCAGCTGGGGGGGGGGCACCGAGTTTTGGGGACCCCCCCCGCATTTTGGGGACCCCTCCCCACCTTTGGGGACCCCTCCCCACTATCTGGGACCCCCCAGGCAGAATTTGGGGACCCCCAAAAGATTTTTGGGGCTCCCTAAAAAGTTTTGAGCCCCCACCCCGTGAGATTTTTGGGGCCCCCCCACGACAGATTTTGGGACCCCCCCGATTTTTGGGGACCCCCCCCAGAAGATTTTTGGCCTCCCTCTGACAAATTTTTGGGGTCCCCCCCGCCAGATTTTGGGGTTCATCCTGACAGAATTTAGGGTCCCCCCCAGGCAAATTTTGGGGTCCCCCTGGCAGATTTTTGGGGGCCCCCCCAGGCAGATTTTTTGCCCCTCCTCGAGAGATTTTGGGGCCGCTCCAAAGGGATTTTTTGAGTCTCCCCCGCCAGATTTTGGGGCTCCCTCTGACAAATTTTTGGGGTCCCCCCCGCCAGATTTTGGGGTTCATCCTGACAGATTTTGGGGTCCACCAGGCAGATTTTGGGGTCCACCAGGCAGATTTTGGGACCCCCCCAGGCAAATTTTTCAGATGTCCCCGGGCAGATTTTTGGCCCCTCCTTGAGAGATTTTGGGGCCGCTCCAAAGGGATTTTTTTGAGTCTCCCCCCTCCTCGAGAGATTTTGGGGCCGCTCCAACGGGAATTTTTTTGAGTCTCCCCCGCCAGATTTTGGGGCTCCCCCCGCCAGATTTTGGGGTTCATCCTGACAGATTTTGGGGTCCCCCCGGCAGATTTTTAGGGTTCCCGCCGGGAAATTTTTGCCTCCCCCCCAGGTAGATTTTTTGCCCCTCCTCGAGAGATTCTGGGGCCGCTCCAAAGGGATTTTTTTGAGTCTCCCCCCCCAGATTTTGGGGCTCCCTCTGACAAATGTTTGGGGTCCCCCCCGCCAGATTTTGGGGTTCATCCTGACAGATTTTGGGGTCCACCAGGCAGATTTTGGGGTCCACCAGGCAGATTTTGGGACCCCCCCAGGCAAATTTTTCAGATGTCCCCGGGCAGATTTTTGGCCCCTCCTTGAGAGATTTTGGGGCCGCTCCAAAGGGATTTTTTTGAGTCTCCCCTGCCAGATTTTGGGGCTCCCCCCGGCAGATTTCGGGGTTCATCCTGACAGATTTTGGGGTCCCCCCCGGCAAATTTTGGGCCCCCCCCAGCAGATTTTGTCTCACCCCAGGCAGATTTTGACCCCTTTCTTGAGGGATTTTGGGGCAGCTCCAACGGGATTTTTTTGAGTCTCCCCCGCCAGATTTTGGGGCTCCCCCCGCCAGATTTTGGGGTTCATCCTGACAGATTTTGGGGTTCATCCTGACAGATTTTGGGGTCCCCCCCGGGAAATTTTTGGCCCCCCCAGGCAGATTTTTGTCCCTCCTCGAGAGATTTTGGGGCCACTCCAAAGGGATTTTTTTGAGGTTCCCCCGCCAGATTTCGGGGCTCCCCCCGGCAGATTTTGGGGTTCATCCTGACAGAATTTGGGGTCCCCCCCGGCGGATTTGGGGCCCCCCGCACCTGGCTGAGCCCCAGCAGGCGGCTGACGTTCTCGGACAGGTAAATCATGTCCCCGCCCTCGCTCAGCACCATCACGAAGCCGCTCAGCGCCTGCAGGTAGCAGCCGTATTTTCCCCCATTTTATTCCGATTTTGCCCCATTTTTCCACTGTTTTCCCCCATTTTTTGGTGATTTTCCCCAGATTTCCCATTTTCCCATGATTTCCCATCTGCTTCCATTCCCGTTCATGTTCCCACCATCCCATTTTTCCCATTTTTCCCATTTTCCCCCATTTTCCCCAATAGTTTCCCCCATTTTGCCCCAATTCCCCCCATTTTTTCCATTTTCTCACCGTTTTTTCCCCATTTTTTCACCGTTTCTCCCTGTTTTCCAGGATTTCCCATTTTCCCAGGTTTTTCCATGATTTCCCGTCTGTTCCCACCATCCCATATCCCCATTTTTCCCCGATCTCCCCCATTTTTCCCCAATTTCCCCCATTTTTCCCTAATTTCCCCCATTTTTCCTTTTCCCCCCAATTTTTCCCCATTTTTTCAGGTTTTTTCCCCCATTTTTCCAGGATTTCCCATTTTCCATGAATTCCCGCCTCTTCCCATTCTCTTGTGCTCCCACCATCCCATATTTCCATTTCCCCCAATTTTCCCCCATTTCCCTCCTTTTTTATTCAGTTTTTCCCCATTTTTTCACTTTTTTCCCCATTTTTTCACAGTTTTCCCCCATTTTTTCGCTGTTTCTCCCCATTTTCCCAGGATTTCCCATTTTCCCCATGAATTCCCGCGTCTTTCCATTCTCTCGCGTTCCCACCATCCCATATTCCCATTTTTCCCCCTTTTCCCTCCATTTTTTCACACTTTCCCCCCACTTTTTCCCATTTTTTCCCCGGTTTTTCCCGAATTCCCGAGGTTTTTCCATGCCGTGGGGCCGCGCACGTCCCGTGCCCAGGACGCGCTGTTCCCGTTCCCTGCTCCCATTTTCCCCCGTTTTTCCCCATTTTTTTCACGGATTTCCCCATTTTTCCCGGATTTTTCCCATTTTTTCACGGTTTTTCCCCATTTTTCCCCAGATTTTTCCCATTTTTTCGTGGTTTTTCCCGGTGTTCCCGTGCTGTGGGGCCGCGCACGTGCCGCG
>NW_024365138.1:0-208 GCF_014805655.1 Passer montanus
TAAATAGAAGGAATGGGGTTCCCATGTCTGATGTGCTGGGCTTGGTGTGCTGCACCAGTGTGGGCCTGGGAAGAATTTCATGGAGAAGAGTGGAAGGAATGCTGTGGGTCTTTCAAGGTATCAAAAAACTGCAGATACAAAAGAATGTAGGAGATTTCTATCCCATCCTCATAAGATGTAAAGTCATTAAATGGCAGCATGATTCAGT
>NW_024365139.1:0-208 GCF_014805655.1 Passer montanus
CACGTATCAGCCAATGTGAAGAAAACTAATTCTTTGCAGTACAGCAACCCTTAGAATGCTGCTCTGGTTATAGAGATACAAAAATACTTTCAATCACTGGAATTACTCCTAACATTATCAGCAGGTGTGTGAAAAAAAGAAATATTCAGAAATGAATCTGTACCAGAGTTACAGGTAGCTAAGTATCAAGGAACATCAATTTACTTAC
>NW_024365140.1:0-208 GCF_014805655.1 Passer montanus
TGTGGATTAATTGAAATAAATTATAAGAATTAATTAAAATAAGAGTATGCCACCCAAAGTTTGTGTTCTGAAGATTTCTTGTTAAGGTATTTTCTGCATAAAGAATTTGTTTCATGGATGTAAACACTTGTGGTGTCACACAGAAACAGTCTCTTGCCATGTTCAGATTTGACTTAAATTTACAAATCCATTGAAAATGGATTTTCTT
>NW_024365141.1:0-208 GCF_014805655.1 Passer montanus
TTTTTTTTTTTCATAAAAATTTCTTGGTTTCACCATAACTGAGAAACAGTTGCAGTATCATTTCATCATCATGTTTCCAAGATAACTAAATTGAACTCCAGTGGGGATAGGACTATGTAGATGTTATTTTCATCTAGAATGAGATTTGAAACTTTAAAATCAGCTAAGAAAGGAGGCTAGGTTGATGGAAAACAATAAACTTTTTTTT
>NW_024365142.1:0-208 GCF_014805655.1 Passer montanus
AAAGGTGGAGCAGCTGCAGGTGGAGAGCACCTCATACTTCCCTGTGCTCCAAGAGCACCTCAGTTCAGCTGGAGGACAGCAGCAAAATGGTGATGCCTTGAGAGTCTGCCTGGAACAGAGGCTGGGCAGAGGAATAAAGGAGTATAGGAGGTGTTTATTAAAGGCCCTCAAAGGATCCTCCTTGGGCAGTGCAAGAGCCCAGCTGTGG
>NW_024365143.1:0-208 GCF_014805655.1 Passer montanus
GGAGGGATGGGGGAGGGGAGGGGGAGGGTCCCAGCAGAGCCCGAACCCACCCTGAGCCCCTCCGGCTGTCCCGGGTATTTGGGATGGGGGTCCGGGCTGACCGAGGGTCCCCCATGGGATGGGGAGGGGGAGGGGGCCGGTTTTGGGGTCACTTCATGGATTTGTGGCAATTGGAGAAGTGGGGGAGGGGTGGGAAAGGGCAGAATGT
>NW_024365144.1:0-208 GCF_014805655.1 Passer montanus
GGAGTCCCGGAATTCCCGAACTTCCCGGGAATGCCGGGATGGCGGGCAGGAACCTGGAGGAGGCGCTGAGCCCCGAGGATTGCCAGAGCATCTTCCCCGTGGTCTTCGTGTCCAGCCGCGCCCTCGCCTCGGCCGCCGGCCACTTCCTGTTCCAGAGGTGAGATCCCGGAATTCCCGAGCAAAATCTGGGAATTCCCAGCGAAATCTG
>NW_024365145.1:0-208 GCF_014805655.1 Passer montanus
AATTTCTTCCCCAAAATCCCAAATTTCTCCCCAAAAAATCCAACTTTCCTCCCTAAAATCCCAATTTTTCCCCCCAAATCCCCGAATTTCCTCCTCAAAATCCCAAATTTTACTCCTAAAACATCAAATTTCCTCCCCTAAATCACAAATTTCGTCCCAAAAACCTCAAATATTCTCCAAAAAATCCCAAATTTCCTCCCCAAAATCC
>NW_024365146.1:0-208 GCF_014805655.1 Passer montanus
ACATTCTTTTGCTCTTGAGGAAAAAGAGAGAAACAGATCTTTAACTGGTGAAAAGAATATTTTGCCAAGAGGACCAAAGACTCCAAGTATTTACATAGAAAATTCAATGAATTACAAATACTCATCCTGTTGAGTCTCATTCTGGGACTGCATTGTCTCAATATCCATCAGCAGCGTGGATTACAAAGCCATGGAGGATAGGACAAGG
>NW_024365147.1:0-208 GCF_014805655.1 Passer montanus
CCTGGGGTGTTTTTAGGGGTTTTGGAGGGGTCTTGGAGGAGTTTTGGGGGGTCCTGGGCAAACTTGGGGTCTCCTGGGGAGGTTTTGGGGGGTCCTGGGAGGGTTTGGGGGAACTCAGAAGAGCCCTAAAAAGATTTTGGATCATCCCAAAATTTTGGGGGTCTCTGTTTAAATTCAGGGGGTCCCAAAATGGGTCTGGGGGTCCCCA
>NW_024365148.1:0-3508 GCF_014805655.1 Passer montanus
CAGAGTGCTCACCATTACACCATGGGACCTCCTGCACAGCTCACCTCTGGCCCCTGTGCTCAGCCTGCCTCAGCCTCATGGCCCCAGCTCAGCCTGCCTGGCTCTCCATTGCCTTCCACATCTAGCGCCAAGTGCAGCCCTCCTGCAGGGCCTCCAGACACTCTCTAATCACACCATCCTTCAGGCAGCACCACAGCTCCTCCTGCAAGCCTGCCGTCGCCTCTCTCACAACGGCCAGACTTGAAATTCGCCAAAGTCTTGCCTTTCCCAAATTGCAACAAGCCCTTTCTGACTCGGGCAAACTTGCCTTGGGAATTTACCTTCACGCAGCAGAAGCCCCCTTGCCTTCTCTTCTCCAGCCCAAGCCAGTCCAGCTCCTTAAGGACTATGGAGAGGGAAACATTGCCCCATCTCTACAAAAGGTGAACAAAGACCCTCTGCTGAAAGGACAGGGGACACACCCAGGACGGAGCAATGACTGACTTCCAGTTCCTGTGAGGAAGAGGCTCAATCGCTGCCTATGGTGCAGAGCAAGGATGGCAGAACCCTCTCTGGGAACTCTTCCCTCTCGCAAGGAACTTGACTGCAAGGCATCCCAGGAGGACACAAGTCCAAATGCCTGCTCAAAGCAGGGCTGGAGACAAAGCAAGGAGAAGGCAACTCAGTGCCTGAGCCCCACTGCAACCTCAGCCTGATGCCCAGGTGTGGAGAATCACAAAGTTCTCTGCCCACCTGGCTGCAGTGGCTCACCACTCTTTGGGAGTCTCTGTAGGATCCAGAGCAGGCCCTGCAGTCGGCTTTTGCCAAGGCTGACCTGTCTCAAAGGCAGTGTGTGCCTGCTGGGCTGGGAGGTGCCAGAGTCCTGGGCTGGATCCCGGCTGAGGGGAGCAGGAGCAGCAGCTCAGCTGCTCTGTGGGAGAGGAACTTGTGCAGGGAAGACCTGTGTCTTTTGGGATCAGGAGAGGCCTGGTCATGTTACACAAATTTTAATATTTCTAGTAAACATAGGAAGCAGTTGTAGAGGGAAGAGGAAGGCTATGGCTGGTGTTTCCCAAGAAGTTAGAGCCAAGCAGGCTAAAAGGTGTTGGGTGAGGCTGTGTCAGGGAAAAAAGTGCCTTAGCAGAGGATGGTTTCGATCCATCGACCTCTGGGTTATGGGCCCAGCACGCTCCCGCTGCGCCACTCTGCTCCTCCTCACACCTGCCTGCCATTGCCCTCCCCGCAGCCTGATGCTGACGGACACTGCTGCCCCTCACTCCTTCCCTTCCTCTCTGCTCCGCCTCTCCCTCCCCACTAAATACAGCCCCTGACACATTCAGCTCCCTTCAGCCGGCTCTCCACACCTCCAGGGCCCGGCCTTGCCCTTCTCTCACACCTCACGCACACAGCCCTGCACAGCCCCTTGCCCTTTCACACCCACCCTGCCGCTGCACCTGCTCAACGCAGCCCCGCAGCCAGGCTGCAGCCTCGGGCCTTGCCAGCCCTGAGGACACCTGAAATCCAGAGACACCCTCACGCCTGCAGCCCTGCCCAGAAATACAGCTCTGCTCCCAGCACACTGCACCACTGCACTGCCCAACACTTCAGACCTTGCTGTCCAAGGAGGGACACGGGCTGCTTTTGCTTGGACTTGTCAGCAGAAAGAATTCTCCTCATTTTGCTGTGCAAAATCTGGTGCCTCAGCTCAACGCTGCTCATGCTTACTCTGAAGTAAAAGTTCTGGACACTGACTACTAAAGCAGGTTGCCAAGTTGAGGATCATTGCCTTTAACACTTGGTGCTGCTGCTGCAGGAGGATGAAATGCTCCCATGCAGGTGCTGTGTGTCTGCATTTCTCCTTTCCTTCTTCATTGATGCTGACAAGGTCTGGGAGCTGACAAGGTTCTCTTTCCCCACAGCAAATGGCTTAGCTTGCAGCAGCACTACTGGGCTTTTGTCCCCTGGGTGCTGACCTCCCCTTGGAGCTCCTGAGAGGAAGGAAGGCCCTTCAGCAGGCAGGCCAGGCTGCCAGCAGCTCCTCCCTGCAGCTGCCCGCAGCCCAAAAGGGGCGTGTGCCCGTAGTTGGCAGGATTCGAACCTGCGCGGGGAAACCCCAATGGATTTCTAGTCCATCGCCTTCACCACTCGGCCACAACTACCTGCCCTGTGCCCTGCCCTGCGCCCTGCCCATCACACACCCTCTGACACCACACACGCCCCCAGACACCGGGCAACAACGCTCCTCCTAACAACCTCTGCTTGCCATTGCCCAAAAAATCACCCCCAGGGGACCACCCAAACACACAGCTCACAGTCAAGGAAACCACCACAAACCTCCTTGCCAACATTCACTCTCCTGCTTACACCACAGCGAAGGCACAACAACATACGACAAGCAACCACAAAAACTAACTAAATCCAAGCAATCAAAACAGAAATTAACCAGCAACTACCTGCGGCAGTGTCTCTGTGTCCCTCTGTTCGTGTACATGTCTGTGTGTGTCTGTGTGTGTGTGTGACAAAATGAGTGCAAGTAGAAAAAGACCTTTAGCGGCCTAAAAGCTTGTCAGCACTCACACTCAACTCTATTTTAACCTAACTCCTACCTTACAGCTAATTCATATCTTACCCTTAAAATTTGACAGAGGAAAAACACTTAATAGCATTTAACCTAACATACAACTTCAGAGTTAGTTATACTTAGGAACTTAGCAAAAGAACAACACTGAGCACCATTTAGGTAAGACTATATCAGTAACTTAACCTTTCTGACAGGCCTGACTTACTTTGATCTCCAACTACTTAAACATCTTACGACAGCAATATTTCTCCCAGATTTGCTATACCAAATATATGCACACGTGCTTGCACGCAGACATGGAGAGTCGGTACAAGCAATGTACCTGTGAAAAATTCCCCTCAGTGGTCAATGAAACACTCTCTTTGGATGCCTTTGCATCTCCCAAAGGGGGAAGGGTCAGGCCTCAAGGAGTGAGGGTATCAGCCCGAGACTCATCGTTGTTGGACAATCCTCCAAGTACAGCAACCCTGAGAGTTCACTGGCTGTGAGTGCTGTCCCACTCAGAGGGACATTGCTGGTCACAGCCTGCTGCAGTCCAGGAGAGCTCCAATGGTCTCATTTTGGGCCACTCTTTATAGGGTTGTAAGAGATGGACTTTAGTTGTAACAAGGTTTCATCCTGGCCATAGTTTGTGTTGGCAATTTCTTTGAAAGCGTGACAAGGGGAATGTTGTGGCATTAAGAAAACAAAAATATTTTCCAAGACCGCTTAATTTCGAGGGGAATTTTCCCTTAGTAAATCTAAAACCTAAAAAAAGAGCGAATGTTTGTACCCTGCAGGCCTGAGTGACAGCCATGGGCAACTTGCTTACAGTCACAGGCCGTGCCATGGCCTGGGTTTGTGATCAAAGAGATGCTGCATCCTTCCCTGAAACAGACCCAGAGCCACACTGACCTGCTTTACTCAGCGTGCTCATCCCACAGGCCAGAGACCTGGCTGGTGGCTTTG
>NW_024365149.1:0-208 GCF_014805655.1 Passer montanus
CCAAATTCAGCCCAAATTCAGCCCCACCCCCTCGGGGCGTTAATTAGCAACAAGCTGGTGTTAATTAGCAGCTATATGGCCTTAATTAGCACCGATTTGGCATTAATTAGCACCAATTTGGTGTTAATTAAACCCACTTATTTCCCCTGGAAACCCAGAACACTTAAATGTGAGCGTGCCCGGAAAAGTCCGGGGAAAGGGATTGGAA
>NW_024365150.1:0-208 GCF_014805655.1 Passer montanus
TCCCATTCCTGTCATTCCCACCATTCCCATCGTTCCCACCATTCCCATCCCCCAGCATTCCCAGCATTCCCATAACTCCCATAACTCCCATCATTCCCAGCATTCCTAGCATTCCCATCAGTCCCATTTCCACCATTCCCATTCCCATTATTCCAACCATTCCCATCATTCCCAGAATCCCCACCATTCCCGATATTTGCATTCCTGC
>NW_024365151.1:0-208 GCF_014805655.1 Passer montanus
GAACAATTTCAATGTGCATTTACCCTTCTTCCAGACACAACCTGGAGCCTCAAACGTTGAGCTAAGTGTCAATAAAAAATATCTGAGAAAAACTGAAGAGATGAAAACAGAAAAATATCTCAAGCATTGGGTAAATGTGACAAAACCTCATTTTATTCCTGGATTTTTAAAGAACAAACCCATGGTCTCTCATCCTTCTGTAAGAAAT
>NW_024365152.1:0-208 GCF_014805655.1 Passer montanus
TTGAAGGGCTGAAGAACACTCAGCTCAGTGAGATGTGTAAAAGTCAACCACAATCATAAATACTTAACTTATAATTCAAATACCATATATTCAAGAAGTTTAAACTGCACCCATGACCAGTCCTATGATCACACAGAAAATATTCCATGGTTTTCTTCCCAAATATCTGGGAGCTGATCAACTCAATGTACAGGGGGTGTATGAGGGC
>NW_024365153.1:0-208 GCF_014805655.1 Passer montanus
GGGATGGTGGGAAGTGTCCCTGGCCATGGAATATTTTGGGATTTGCAGTCCCGTCCCACCCAACCCATCCATTCATTTTGGGATCCATCCCTCCTGCTCATCCCAGGAGCATCCAAGGCCTTTGCAGAATTCCTGCGGGGATTTGCAGAATTCCTGCTGGGATTTGCAGATCCCACAGTTCATTCCTGGCTTATTTATGATCCAAAAA
>NW_024365154.1:0-208 GCF_014805655.1 Passer montanus
CAAAAAATCCCAAAAATTCCCACAGCGAAAAATTCCCGACTTTTGCCCGAAATTCCCGAATTCCTCACCACGGTGACGTTCCAGATGCGCGCGGCCTCGGCCACCAGGGTGGAGACGCTGGAGCAGCCGGGCATGAGGATGATCTTGAAAGGGAGGTTGTAGAGCAGCTCGTAGAGGAGCTTGGTGGCCTGGCCGGGGTCACACTGAG
>NW_024365155.1:0-208 GCF_014805655.1 Passer montanus
GAGCCTTTCAGAGGGGCGAGAGGGGACAACAGACAGGCTGCAGGGAAAGTGGTGTTTGCTGAATTTACCAGAGGGGTTTGCAATGACAGCTCCCAAGAGGGTGACACACAGACACTGCGTCCCCTCAGCGTGTCCAGCCCGTGTGGGGACAGCTCTAGACAACAGAGGCAGAGCTGTCGGTGCATCCTGGCCACATCCCAGCCCTGCT
>NW_024365156.1:0-208 GCF_014805655.1 Passer montanus
AATCCCTCAAGTTTCACCAAAATCCACCCCAAACCCATCCAAATCCGCCCAAATCCACCCCAAAAGCCCCCAGTTCTCCCCAAAAACGTTCCAAAACTTCCCAAACTTCCTCTAATTCTCCCCAAAATGTCCCAAATCCCACCAACCCCCCCAAAATGTCCCGAACCTCCCCCAATCGCCCCCAAATGACCCCAAAATGTCCCCAAAT
>NW_024365157.1:0-208 GCF_014805655.1 Passer montanus
CCCCCGTGCCCACCTGGGAAGAACTCGCTGAACACCTCCCGCAGCAGCGCCAGCAGCAGCTCCCGCAGGCGCCGCTCGGCCGCGCTCAGCTCCAGCGCCCGCACCAGCAGCTGCAGCTGCGAGCACACCTGGGCAACGGGAACCGGGAACTGGGCAAACTGGGGACACTGGGGGAACCAGAATGGGGAACTGGGGACACTGGGGACAC
>NW_024365158.1:0-208 GCF_014805655.1 Passer montanus
TTTGGGGTTTCTTGAACCCGCTGTGCTTTCTCTGCTTAAGGACATTGGCGGCTTGTCCAGTCTTCCATCAAATCCGTGAGAACTGTCAGGATCTCCACTGCCTCAGCAGGGGTTTACAAAGGTGGGTTTCTCTGTGAAAAGCTGTCTTTTCTTCCTGTTTTCAGCCTTGTTCTCCCTACTTTCATCCTTTCACTAGCAGGCTCCTAGT
>NW_024365160.1:0-4129 GCF_014805655.1 Passer montanus
AGTGATTTTATTGCAGGGTAAAATAATAAAAACTCTTTTTTACATTATCTGAATGATCACATCTCTGTACTGTTGGAACAGATTAATTTTCTTTAACAGCTGATAGGATTATTTTATCCTTTCAGTATATAGAGCCATAGAAGCAGAAGGCTGGAAAGTGTCTCTGGAGTTTATTTACAGTGAGAGCTGATACAGGCTCCCTTGGTTCATCTGCATTGCTGCCATCCCTGGTTCTTTATTAACCTCTAGTTTAGAGTCCCCACATTTTTGTCACAGAACAAATGATATTTAGAAAAGGGACAATTTATGTGAATAAAGGGAAATGGCAGGAGAAAGACAAGGTGATGCATTTTCCAGAAGCTAAACACTAAATTGGTATAAAAGTTGCCATTGAATTAAATGTGTTTAGATTCAGTTTCAGGCATTTTCTTCTTTGATCATGCTGTTTTCAATAAATTGAATTAATATCATTTAAAAGCAAAGTTTGAACAGTGTTTCAGATTCACCATTCTGTCTTTCAGAATATTTACAGGTTCCATCCTGTATAAGTGAAAAAGAACTTGATATTATACAAGAAATGGGAACTAATAACCTGCTCGATGTTTCCTTTTTGTTGTTCTTTCTTAAAGATCCAGGCTCCTGGCTTTCTAAAAACTCCCTTATCAGTACAGCCAGGAACTGCTTTGCAAAACTGATGGACAACCTGAGCGTACTGATGGAGCCAGTTCAAGGGAACATTTGCGGGTGCAGAGCTTACATGGAGAGGGACTCCCTGATACAGAGGCTGGCTCGTGGGCTCAGATGTTTGTATTTCTTTGGGAAGCAGGAATGCCTGTATGTGATCCTGTTTACTCCATTGAGAAAGCTTTGATTTTGCTTCCCAAAATGGATGAGAAGAACAGTCCACAAAGGTGTTTACAAGGTTTAATAAGCTATCCACTAAAGTTTTGAACACTGATCTGCATATTTTTCCTTCTAAATGTCAAAGTTTTGCATCCTATAGTGCTAATTAGACTAGAATAATGAATGCTAAGACTTTACATGAATGTTCTTTATGAAAAACACAGCAATTAGCTGCTCTGCCACCTTATTGTTCTTCACGTCAAAAAAAATTAGAAATATCCCTTTTCCACTGGAGTTTCCTTTTGATTTGCAGAAGGAGATATCTTGTATAAATTAGAGTCTGGTCTTCAGCAATCCAGGTTTTCCCATTTGTTGTAAATGTTGATGTGATTTATGTATCCTAGAAGATTTCACTTCAACAGAATAAAGACAACAGGAATGAGGGTATTCAATAAGAGCATTCATGAGAAATTAAATAAATATAGCAGTAAATAGATAGATAAATATATTAAATTAAATAAATACAGCAGTTTAAACTCCGTAGAGATGTTGATGAATGTTATAATAAATACAATACAAATTTTAGTGGGTCTGTTTCCCTGAAGAAGTGACTTTATGGCAGGGGGAAAAGAGCTTTTATCTACATTCTCAGGAGCACCAAATGCCCAAAATTCCCCTGAGTATTTTGCTGTTTCTGATTGACTTACTGAGACACTGTAGGGTCCCTAACCTGAAGCTGAGTTGGTAGAACCTCTCAGGGTGACCCAATCCAAACACTTCCAAGCAGAGAATATATGCTAGGTGATGCCTCACCCATTGTCCTTCCTGTTCATAGCTAGTAAAATTGATTTTAATTTTTTTTACTCAAAAATATCTAATCATCTTCAGTTTTGTTCTTAACAGGTTTTATTGCCTTAGTGTTTTTGGACAGTTAGATGAAAATTATCACATTTTAGATTGTAGTTGAAATGCAGATGACAACTTTCCTTGAAGAATTATTTCTTCTTTCTGGAACAGTTTTTGGATGAGAAGAACAGTCCACAAAGGTGTTTACAAGGGTTAATAAGCTATCCACTAAAATTTTGAACATTGATCTGCATATTTTTCCTTCTAAATGTCAAAGTTTTGCATCCTATAGTGCTAATTAGACTAGAATAATGAATGCTAAGACTTTACATGAATGTTCTTTATGAAAAACACAGCAATTAGCTGCTCTGCCACCTTATTGTTCAGTGATGTCTTCATGTTAAAAAAACCTCTCAATACTAATCCTAAGCATGTGTTTACTTTAGAATTTGATATGTTTGCAAGTGGAACTCACTCAGTGGTAGGGAAACCACTGAATACAGTTACAAAATCAGGCACAACTTGTTTCTCTTTCCAGAGACTCAACAAAGACAATATACAGGAGGAGTTAGATAAGGCTTTGCAGCGTGAGCACGAGGCAAGATTGCTTCTAGAAGAACAACAGCGACAGCTTCAGGAGCTGATGAGTAGCAGAGGGGAATTACAGTCATTTGACATAGATAAAAGCCAAGTCTCTGATTTATCTTTGATGGTAAGATTGTTTTTCTGGAGCACTCACCAGAGCTTTACCTTTCATTAAATATGCCAAATAGTGCAGTCCTTGTGTAAATAAAATAACAGGGGTAAATACACACACACTACTCAGTCTGCTGGAATTTTAGGCCACTGAGAAAACACTTCAAAGACTCATTTTTTAATTTTTTTAAGCTAGCTATTTTTTATTTTTAACAATTTAAGAAAAAGTCTTCAATGGGGGTTTGTTTTGGTTTTTTTGCCTGCAATAATTTTGTTTTCTAAAGCACATTTATACATAGCAAATACAATAAAAGCTAGGGGGGTTCCAAGTCAGTAATGGTTTTGCTAGGAAATTCATAAAACCTTAGTATGCAGTGGTCCAAATCTACTTCACAATCAATTTGTCTTTCACGTTGGTCAGTAGCCAGTGGCATAAAGTGAAGTTTATTTGGGCTAAAGAGTAACTCTGCTCTCTGTCTGCTGTCAGAGCCTCCCTAATACAACGGAGGAGCTGAGGAAAAGAGACCAAGCCCTGAATCATCTGAAGAAACTCGTGAAAGACATGGAGCAAGACCAGCAGCAGCTGTGGGACACTCTCGAGGAGGCAGAGCTTGCCCTTGATCAGGGAGTAAAGTGAGTCCTGGGGCCTGGGGGATGTCACTTAAAATGAACAAAATTTTAAATTCCTACTTTCATGAGCAGAGCTTTAACCCTGGACAGTGAAAGGTTAGAAGAGAAAAGTAGATATGTCTCTTTTATTTTTAAATTCAGGGATAGTCTTCTTAAATAAAAAAACAAAGTGTTAGTTCAAAATGCTAGGTCATACATTTTATGGAGTTATCCCATAACAGTGCTCCAAATTCTAGGTGCTGAAATAACTGGCAAACAAAATACCTGTGCTATCTTAGTGATCTGACAACACCTCTATGGCAGATCCTTAAAGTTCTGTTAATTTAAGAAATTATTGTTTGTTCTCTGTGTTTCCACAGCATCTTTTTATAGACAGATACAATTTATTTATAGTAAATACAGAAGCATCAGCTAGGGGACAGGTCTTTGCTGCCAAAGGGACTGAAACCCATTTTGGACCTAGCCTTTCCTGTGGTACAAGACAGATCTTCCACCTGATTTCAGGGAGTTTTGGATTTAGACCTATTCCCCACACTGCTTACACCACAACCTGGAGTGGAAGGAAAGGCTCAGGCACTGGTCTTGAAAAGATTGGTAGTCAAAAGGAGCCCCCTTGACTTGAAGGGGCTTATTATTAACCTATTCTTATGCCATATGAAAAAAAGAAATCTTTGCAGACTTTGTTTTCTGATACTTATCATAGTATGAAATATGTATTATGAATATTGTTATTCCACAGCTAGGATATAAAAAAAAATTAGTTCATTAAAACTTCTCATCATACCTGGGACCATTCAACCTCTGGAGAAAAACATCTGAGGAGCTTTAAGGGTTTTATGCACCAGGGAAATAATGCAATTTGTATAGTCCTTAATGAAATGTTTAACAAGCTAATTAAAATGACCAATGTTATTTGGTAGGATTTGTGCTTCTCTGTCTGAACTAGTGAGAGAGCAGGTAATCAAGTCAAGTGCAAGGAAACTTAGGCAGAGTAAGTATTGCATACAGCGTGTGAGCTTCTGCAGTAATTCCTTTCCACTTATTGTAGATTTTTTTCTGTTCTAATGCAGGATCAGGGTCACAGAATCAAACATTCAAGAAAGGCAGGTTCTAA
>NW_024365160.1:4585-6344 GCF_014805655.1 Passer montanus
TTTTTTTTGACCTCACAATGATAGCAGAAGCATCTGCAGCCTATTCTCTCTTTCTCTTCAGAAGAGAATCATAAACACAAAAAGTTGCATTTCATATTTGCACAAAGTGTTTGTGGTATAAATAACATAGTACAGTATGTGCTGGGGAGCTTGCTGGTGGGGCAGAATTGCCAAGTTCTTGTTCACCTGGCAGCCTCAGGTGCACTTGGTAACTCAGGACAAACAGCACCAATGGCTCACAGACTGTGTCACTGTGAACTTCCTTTTCTCTGTCCCTTTTCCTCTTTCTCCCTTTCCCCATCTCTGTTTTCCCCTTTTCCCTCTCTCTCTCCTCAGCCCTCATTTCTAGTTCCTGTTTGATTCCTTTCCAAGCTCCTTATTGGGGTTTAATTACACAATTTGCCCTTTATGGACAGAGGTCACCTAATGGATTGTAGTTTTACTCTGTGCCAAACTGTATTAAGGGCAATCCTGCAATCTTGAGTAAGGTAAGCAGTTAGGAATGACTTTAGGGACACTTGTCATTAAAAGCAGTGGAGTTCTTTGCAGGCACATCCTCTAGAACTGCCTTAGTTAGCCTGTGATGAGCACATTTCAATTAAAAGCCTTATAATCTGCAAGAATCCTCTTTTAGGACTAGAACCACAGCACCAGGATGTTTTTGGAGATTCTTTCTGATGAGAAAAGATGTGATATTGGTTAATTTGCCACTTCTGTTTCCTAGACACTACAGTGAAACAACCTATTGATTTTAGCTGTGTTAACATCTATTCTGAAAATCAGCAATGTGAAACCAATCAAAGGAAAACTGCAGAAATCTTTGCAAACCCCTGTTTGTAATGATAAACTGATTTTTGTCTGTATCACAAGTTTACATTCAAAAGACCAAAGTCATACTATCTGAAAGCAAAAACTGAACATATAAAATGTGATTAACCATTGTAAAGAAGATCAATCATTTCAACAGTTAGTTGAGACTACTTGGGGTGGATATAAAGTTACCAGCAGTGTCAAATCATCTGTGCTTTCTTGTGCTTCTAAATTTATCATCAATACAATCAATATAACAAAACTGGGACATTCTTCCACTACATACATGGAAACCGTTACATTTTTCCAGTTATAGTGCAATCAGATTATTTGTTTTCAGAGGTCTGTAGGTTTCTGATGTTTCTTTTGTTACTGCCAAGTTATTTTTTTTGCTGTGGAGTGGAAAGATTAGTAAATTGACTAATCTTGGAAGCGTGAACATTATTCTGAAACTATGTGGTAATTTTTTGTGAACAGAAATTGAACCTGCAGTGAATCTTGTATTGAAATAAAATGAAAAAGTTGCATCAAGAGCTCAGTGCTGTATTGCATGCTTGAAAATATCTCATCAAAGCGTCTTCTAACTAGGGGGTGGAGTAATTCCCTTTTCCTCAATGACATTAATATTCAACATTTTGGAAAAAATACGAAACCCAGTGTAAGATGTTTTTGATGTTTTAGTCTGGGACTGACATTCTGCCTGGCTTACAAACTCTATTTGATTTCTCTGCTGAAAAAAATTCTGTCTTTTGTAACGATTTTGGATGTGTGCTATTTGGCATTTAAGCGTAGCTTGCCTGTCACTAATGATTCTTTCTACTTTTATTTAAAGCATGTGCTTAGAAATTTTGTGACTCTCTACTCACTGGCATCTTCCAAAGTTGACGCATTATCAGGAAGGGACTCTCCGCAGTTTCAATTTCAACCCATAACAGCTGTTCAGGCTCTT
>NW_024365161.1:0-208 GCF_014805655.1 Passer montanus
CTCTCCATTTACCTTTCTAGCTTGGGCAAGGTGGGAATTTTGTTACCAGCATGGCAGAAGAAGTCCTACCAACCATTTCAGGTATGGATAGGGCACATGGTGGGCAATGGTTTAAATGTGAGAAGACAGTTCTGTTTGTGGTATCATGAAGGCCAGACTTTGCCTGAGCCAGTAGTCTTGAGAGGTATTTTCTTTTCAGAGCTATAAA
>NW_024365162.1:0-208 GCF_014805655.1 Passer montanus
CTGGACAACCTCTTCCAGTGTCTCACCTCTTTCACCATAAAAAATGTCTTCCTCATATCTAATTTAAATCCAGCCTCTTGCAGTTTAAAACCTGTGGCACTGGTCCTGTCACTACGGGCCCCAGTAAAAAGTCTATGTCAAGACACAACCTATTTGATGAGAAAAAATAGGATATTGTGCTATCTCTCCCCCATCAGGTCACTAAGGC
>NW_024365163.1:0-208 GCF_014805655.1 Passer montanus
CTCAATGGGAGTGGGCAAAACTCTCCTGGTACCAAGGTGAGCAGTCTGGTATTGTTCACTTCAAAACCCCAGTGCTCATCCAAGCTGTAAATGCTCCAGCCGCTGTTATTTCTACCAGGAACCATGTCATGGGCTAGCTTGAGTTTCTTTCTTTTAGCAATCACAGAATCCCTAAGAGATTTGGGTTGGAAAGACCTTAAAGATCATC
>NW_024365164.1:0-208 GCF_014805655.1 Passer montanus
CAGAATATAACAGTTTTATATGTGGAATATAAGAATTTTATATATAGAATATAGGGATTTTATACACAGAATATAAGAATTTTATATGTAGAATATAAGGATTTAATGCATAGAATGTAAGAATTTTATATGTAAAATATAAGGATTTTATACACAGAATATAAGGATTTTATATATGTAACATAACCATTTATATATAACATAAAGG
>NW_024365165.1:0-208 GCF_014805655.1 Passer montanus
AATCCACATTAAAACCTCCAAAAATCACCCAAAAATCTCAAAAAAATCGCCCAAAAATCACAAAAAATCATCAAAAAATCACCAAAAAATCACCTAAAAATCACCTAAAAATGGCCCAAATTTTCCCAAAATCCCCAAATTTTTTTACCTGCCCAGGTGAGACTCACCTGAGACTCACTTGGACACCCCAAATCCTCATTTTTAACCC
>NW_024365166.1:0-208 GCF_014805655.1 Passer montanus
GTCCGGGTAAGGGAAAGGGGGGGTCTGGGAGGCGCCCCCCCCCGTGCTGGTGCTGCTGGGGTCCGGGAAAGATCCCGGGGACCCCCCCAGAGGGGGATCGGCCCCCCCCGCGCCCCCCTTGGGCGGGGGTCCCCCGAAAAGGATCTCGTCCAGGGGGTCGCCCCCCCCCGGCTCCTTCAGCCAGGGCAGGGGGGGGGCGGGGAGCGGC
>NW_024365167.1:0-208 GCF_014805655.1 Passer montanus
AGAGTTAGACATTCTTTGACAGAAAGTTTCCATTGTCTTCTACTTTTGAGCAGCAAACAAAATTTTGAAGGAAACAAGAGTTTCGGGATCTGGTGAAATTCAATTCTGATTTTGAAACAAAAATTATATTTGATGAAATTTATTTGTTATTCAATGCTTATTTTTAAATATTGACCAGCCTATTTTTTATGAAAAATGTACATTAATG
>NW_024365168.1:0-208 GCF_014805655.1 Passer montanus
GTTGGTACTGAAAAGCACCTGGAGAACAATGCAGTCATTGGTGACAGTCAGCATGGCTTCATGAAGGGAAAGTCCTTCTCGTTGCAAATTATTTTCTTCTATGACAAGGTAACTCCTCTAGCTGATCTAGGAAAGCCAGTAGTTATCATCTTTTGGGACTTCAGCAAGGCTTTTGATACTTTCTCTCACAAGAGATAAAACATCCAGC
>NW_024365169.1:0-208 GCF_014805655.1 Passer montanus
GTAGTTATAAATAAGATTAATCAGTCTTTATTAGGTCGGTGTTAAGTTCAGTCTATTTAAAAGTTCCTGATTTGTCAGATCATGTTGCTGTCCATAGTTCTCTTACAACTTAAGTAAAGTAGGATGTAGATACACTTGTGTGCAGTGCCTCCAACAGCAGTTCCATCTGTGCTTGCTCGGATGATGCAAACCTCAGACTGTAACTGCA
>NW_024365170.1:0-208 GCF_014805655.1 Passer montanus
GAATGTTATTTCTTAGCCTTGTTTAAATTGTAGTTTACACTGGCTGTTTGTTGGAGATTTAGCGTTGGGAAACAATTTGGCAATTAAAGCCTGGGACATTTTCTAGCTACCTGAAGTTCACATTCCATGAATTAGAAAAAAAACCTGGCACTTAGAGGAAGAGTTGCTGAGAGCACCTGATGGCTGCAAGTTACCGTCAGCTTCAGCC
>NW_024365171.1:0-1717 GCF_014805655.1 Passer montanus
GCTTGTCCCACCAGACGGCCGCCAGCCCCAGCGAGCCAATGGGAACTCTCAGTAGGGGTGGGGGGCACAGAGGGGCCCTAAATTGGGTCTGGGGTCTCGGGGAGGTCCCAAATTTGGGTCGGGGGTCGTGGGAGGGGTCGGGGATTTGGGTCTGGGGTCTGCCCGAATTTGGGGAGGGGTTTCAGGGGGTTTCTCCCAAATTAGGGAAGTGATCTCCTATCAGTACTGGCACCCAACCCTGGGGAAAGGGGAAGTTTGGGGGGGTCCCAAATTGGGTCTGGGGTCTCGGGGAGGTCCCAAATTTGGGTTGGGGATCCTGGGAAGGGTTCGGAATTTGGGCCTGGGGTCTGTCCGGAATTTGGGGAGGGGTCTCAGGGGATTTCTCCAGAATTTGGGGAGGGGTCTCACAGTCACCCCACAGCCACCCAGCCCAGGAAAGGGGAAGTTTGGGGGTCCCAAATTGGGTCTGGGGTCTCGGGGAGGCCCCAAATTTGGGTCGGGGGTCGCGGGAAGGGTCCGGGATTTGGGTCTGGGGTCTGTCGGAATTTGGGGAGGGGTCTCACCGCCGCTTGTCCCACCAGACGGCCGCCAGCCCCAGCGAGCCAATGGGAACTCTCAGTAGGGGTGGGGGGCACAGAGGGGCCCTAAATTGGGTCTGGGGTCTCGGGGAGGTCCCAAATTTGGGTCGGGGGTCGTGGGAGGGGTCGGGGATTTGGGTCTGGGGTCTGCCCGAATTTGGGGAGGGGTTTCAGGGGGTTTCTCCCAAATTAGGGAAGTGATCTCCTATCAGTACTGGCACCCAACCCTGGGGAAAGGGGAAGTTTGGGGGGGTCCCAAATTGGGTCTGGGGTCTCGGGGAGGTCCCAAATTTGGGTTGGGGATCCTGGGAAGGGTTCGGAATTTGGGCCTGGGGTCTGTCCGGAATTTGGGGAGGGGTCTCAGGGGATTTCTCCAGAATTTGGGGAGGGGTCTCACAGTCACCCCACAGCCACCCAGCCCAGGAAAGGGGAAGTTTGGGGGTCCCAAATTGAGTCTGGGGTCTCGGGGAGGCCCCAAATTTGGGTCGGGGGTCGCGGGAAGGGTCCGGGATTTGGGTCTGGGGTCTGGCGGAATGTGGGGAGGGGTCTCACCGCCGCTTGTCCCACCAGACGGCCGCCAGCCCCTGCGAGCCCAGCGCCGCCATCACCACGTTCACGTCGTAGTTGCCGGTGCCCAGCGGGCTGCGGTGGGGGTTGGGCCACGAGCGCGGGGCCAGCCTGGGGGGGCTTCCGGTGAGACCCCTCCCCAAATTCAGACGGCCGCCAGCCCCTGCGAGCCCAGCGCCGCCATCACCACGTTCACGTCGTAGTTGCCGGTGCCCAGCGGGCTGCGGTGGGGGTTGGGCCACGAGCGCGGGGCCAGCCTGGGGGGGCTTCCGGTGAGACCCCTCCCCAAATTCACCCGGACACCGAGACCCCTCCCCGAATTAACTGAGACCCCTCCCCAAATTCACCCCGAGACCCCTCCCCAAATTAACACAGAGACCCCTCCCTGAATTCACCCGGACACCGAGACCCCTCCCCAAATTCACCCGGACCCCTCCCTGAATTAACAGAGACCCCTCCCCAAATTCACCCGGACACCGAGACCCCTCCCCGAATTAACACAGAGACCCCTCCCCAAATTCACCCCGGGACCCCTCCCCAAATTAACTGAGACCCCTCCCCGAATTAAGAGA
>NW_024365171.1:2905-3129 GCF_014805655.1 Passer montanus
CTAAAGCCCCCAAACCCCCCCAGGACCCCTCCCCAAATTCAGAAACCTCATCAAGACCCCTGTGTGAATTGGGTCTGGGGTCTCACCGCTGGCAGAGGCGGTCGGCCGAGGCCTGGCTGAGCCAGGGCCGCTGCAGGAGGCTGTTGAGGGCGTGCAGGGCGCAGAGCTGCCGGCGCTGCCGCTCGTGGTACGGCACCCCCGGGACCCCAGACCCAAATCCCGGC
>NW_024365172.1:0-208 GCF_014805655.1 Passer montanus
AATATCCCAAAACCACCCCAAAAACATCCTGAAAATCACCCCAAAACCACCTCATAAACACCTGAAACACCCCAAAAACAGCCCAAAACAGCCTGAGAATGACCCCAAAATCGCCCCAAAATCATCCTGAAAAACCACCATAAATCACCCAAAAACACCCAAAAAAGCCGAAAACACCACCCCAAAAATATCCCCAAAACATCCCGAA
>NW_024365173.1:0-208 GCF_014805655.1 Passer montanus
TTTGATATCTTGTGCTGGCACCACAGCCAAGAGAAGAAAGGGGGGGGGGACAAGGTGTCCAGCTGCCTTAACCCCTTTAGTGCTAAGACAACAGAAGCTGTAAAAAACACTAATCCTCCCTAACTGAAAATTGAGAGAAGACAAAAGATAGGCAAAAAAGAAAAAAGCTTGAGTAGGTAAAGAAATGTCAGCAGATGAGAAGTGCCCT
>NW_024365174.1:0-208 GCF_014805655.1 Passer montanus
GCTACTGTCAGTGATGAAGAAAACAAAACTGTCTCCTTAGGTATTGTTCACTGTCGTCAGATTCAATTATTATATTCTCAGAGAGTACCAAAAACTTTTCATTAATCACTTACTAAGAAATTCAGGAGTGACCTGTAATTTCACAGACTGTGCTATATAGGAAGAGGATTCTTGTGATATCTGCTCTAGTACTTCTCTCAGCCCTGTT
>NW_024365175.1:0-208 GCF_014805655.1 Passer montanus
TCTCTATTTTGGGGAGGGGTCCCGGGGGTACCTGTGTGCTGGCGGCCGCCTGGCGCAGGCTGGGCAGGGGGAGGGGCAGGGGCTCCCCCTCCCCCGGCTCCTCCAGCAGGTACACGGGGCAGCGCAGCCCCGCCCGCCGCAGCCGCCACTGGGACGGGCCCAGTGAAACCAGTTACACCAGTTACACCAGTACATCCCAGTTACACCA
>NW_024365176.1:0-208 GCF_014805655.1 Passer montanus
TCCTGAAAATATTCCTGGGAAAATGTCAAAATTTAAAAAATCCCAAAATTCCAAAAAATTCCTCAAAAATTCCTGAAATTTTGTCCAAAAATCCTGAATTTTTTGCCCAAAAATCCTGAATTTTTCAGCCCAAAATGTCGAAAATTCCCACCAAAACTCCTCCCTAAGGAGTCGAAAAATCCTGAAAATATTCCTGGGAAAATGTCAA
>NW_024365177.1:0-208 GCF_014805655.1 Passer montanus
CTCCCCAGGCTGACCGTGTCCCGCGTGGGCGCCCCCGGCACCTCCCGGGTCTGGTTCTGGGGGGCGGCGCGGCCGCGCTGTGAGCCCGCGGGGGGGCGGGGGCTGCGCCGGGAGGAGACGAGAGCGTGCAGGAGCCCCCTGCCCTGCCCCCACCCCGCGGGTCAGCGGGGGAGGGGCTGGGGGAGGGGCTGGGAACCCCCACCAAGGG
>NW_024365178.1:0-208 GCF_014805655.1 Passer montanus
CTCCTCCCCTCCCAATGCTGCAAGGAGCAGCAGGAGAAATAATAATGCATTGAATTGAAAGTATGGAAAACTTGAGCATTTTGGTGATGCTGTAGTGAAATGGTGCTGTGGACACTGAGTATTCCATATAGAAATAATGCAGATGAAAAAAAGACAAAGCAAACCTTTTGGTTTAGGCAATTATTTTACACCTATCAAGCTAATGAAT
>NW_024365179.1:0-208 GCF_014805655.1 Passer montanus
TCCTGGGTGAGGTTAAAAATCCATTTTGCCCCCATCAAAAAATCCTGCAAATGAAAATGTGCAACATGCTTTGCAAAATGAACAAGTGATTTGGAAGAGTCTGGAATGTGGCCTTAGGGAAAGAGTGTCCCAGCATGGGCAATTCCCCATTTCCTGGTGAAAGGTTTGCCAACTCAGCTCCAGGAGCTGGAGTTGGTGCCTGGATGGG
>NW_024365180.1:0-208 GCF_014805655.1 Passer montanus
CAAAACAAGCACCTACAAATAGCCAGCCAACCCTTTCCAGGATGCTGTGCTGATTCCATTCTGGGTGCCCAAGTACTTTTAAAAAACTGTTGTGACTTAATATTACCAGGGTCTGAGATGAAACCTGAAGAAATCCAGCAATTTTTATTAAGCCGATAGCAAAAATGAACCAACCAACCAAAAAAATTCTAACCTCAAAATGAAAAAA
>NW_024365181.1:0-208 GCF_014805655.1 Passer montanus
GAGTCTCTCAGGGGCTGCCTGGGAGGCAGGGACTTTATTAAAATATACTTAGTATTATTTTAATCATTATTTAAGTATTATTTTTTATTATTTTAATTCTTATTTTCATTAATTATTATTATTTTTATCATTTTTATTATTTTAATTATTCTATTATTATTTTATTAATTTAATTATTATATTATTATTTTTTTATTATTATTATTAT
>NW_024365182.1:0-1451 GCF_014805655.1 Passer montanus
CCAAAATTTCCCAATTTATTCCCAAAATCCCAAATTCCTTCCTCAAAATCCCAAGTTTCCTCCCTAAAATCCCTAATTTCTTCCCCAAAATCCCAAATTTCTCCCCAAAAAATCCAACTTTCCTCCCTAAAATCCCAATTTTTCCCCCCAAATCCCCGAATTTCCTCCACAAAATCCCAAATTTTACTCCTAAAACATCAAATTTCCTCCCCAAATCACAAATTTCGTCCCAAAAACCTCAAATATTCTCCAAAAAATCCCAAATTTCCTCCCCAAAATCCCAAAATTTGCCCCAAAAATCACAAATTTCCTCCCAAAAATTCAAAGTTTCCTCCCAAAATCCCCAATTTTACCCCTAAAACCTCAAATTTCTTCCCCAAAATCCCAAATTTCCTCCTCAAAATCTCAAATTTCGTCCCTAAAATCTCAAATTTCTTCCCAAAAATTCCAAATTTGCTCACAAAAATCTCAAATTTGGTCACGAAATCTCAAATTTCTTCCTAAAAATCCCAAATTTCCTTCCCAAACCCCAAATGTTCTCACAAAAATCCCAAATGTCCCCCCCTAAACCTCCTAAAATTCCTGCTAAATCTCCAAAATCCACCCCCAAACCCCAAATTTCCTCCCAAAATCCAGAATTTCCCACCCAAATCCCGATTTTCTCCCCCTAAACCCCAAATCTCCCCCCAAAACCCCGAATTTCCTCCCAAAAATCCCTGAATTTCCCCAAAAATCCCAATTTTCCCCCCAAAAATCCCAATTTTCTTCCCAAAAACCCCTAAATTTCCCCTGAAAATCCCAAATTTCTCCTCAAACCCCCAAATTTCCTCCCAAAAAAATGCCCAAATTTCCCCAAAAACCTCAATTTTTCCCCAAAAATCTCAAGTTTCCCCCAAAAATCCCCAAATTTTCCCCAAACTCCTCAATTTTCCCCCAAAACCCCCAAATTTCCTCCCAAAACCCCAAAATTTCCCCTGAAAATCCCAAATTTCTCCTCAAACCCCCAAATTTCCCCTTAAAATCCCCAAATTTCCCCAAAAATCTCAATTTTTTCCCCAAAAATCCCCAATTTTCTCCTCAAAACCCCAAATTTCCCCCCAAAATCCCAAGCTTTCCTCCCAAATCCCCAAAATTTCCACCCAAAGCCTCAAAGTTCCAAAAAAATCCCCAAATTTCCCCCCAAATTTCTCTCCAAAACCTCTAATTTCCAAAAAAATCCCCAAATTTCCACCCCAAACCCCCAAAATTTCCCCCCAAAATCCCAAATTTCCCCCAAAATGCCCAAATTTTCCCCCAAAACCTCTAATTTCCCAAAACCCCCCCAATTTTCTACTCCTAAACCCCAGAATTTCTCTCCAAAACCTCAAATTTCCAAAAAAATCCCCAAATTCGCCCCCCAAATCCCCAAAATTCCCCCCTCAAATCACAAACTTCCCCCCAAAAAACCCCCA
>NW_024365182.1:2129-3264 GCF_014805655.1 Passer montanus
GGGGGCGGGGCCGCCCCTCCCCCGCCCCCGGCCCCTCCCCCGTCGCCGTCGCAGCGCCGCAGCAGGGCCTGGACCTCGGCGTCCAGCTGGGCGGGAAAGGGTTAAAAGTCACCCCAAATCCAGTGAAATCAACCCAAAAATGCACCCGAAATAACCCCAAATCCAGCTGGGCGGGAAAGGGTTAAAAGTCACCCCAAAAAGGCCAAAATTAACCCAAAAATGCACCCGAAATAACCCCAAATCCAGCTGGGCGAGAAAGGGTTAAAAACGATCCAAAATCCAACGAAATCAACCCAAAAATGCACCCAAAATAACCCCAAATCCAGCTGGGCGGGAAAGGGTTAAAAGTGACTCAAAAAAGCCAAAATTAACCCTAAAATACCCCAAAACCAACCCCAAATTTAAGTAGAGAAAAAAGGGTTAAAAATGATCCCAAATGCAACAAAATCAACCCAAAATTACCCACAAAATGACCCCAAATTTAATCAAAGAAGAAAGGGTTAAAAATGAGCTGAAATTGAACAAAATTAACCCAAAAATAACCCCAAAACCAAGCCCAAATCCAGCTGGGCGGGAAAGGGTTAAAAACGATCCAAATTCCAGCGAAATCAACCCAAAAATGTACCCAAAACCACCCCAAATCCAGCTGGGCGGGAAAGGGTTAAACGTGACCCCAAATTCAGCGAAATGAACCCAAAAATGCACCCAAAATGACCCCAAATCCAGCTGGGTGGGAAAGGGTTAAAAATTACCCCCAAAAACGCCAAAACTAACCCCAAAATGCACCCAAATTAACCCCAAATCCAGCTGGGCAGGAAAGGGTTTAAAACGATCCAAAATCCAACGAAATCAACCCAAAAAACACCCACAAAATGACCCCAAATCCAGCTAGGTGGGAAAGGGTTAAAAATGACCCCAAATCCAGCAAAATTAACCCCAAAAATGCACCCACAATAACCCCAAATCCAGCTGGGCAGGAAAGGGTTAAAAAGGACCTGAAATCCTCCAAAATGAACCCAAAAGTGCCCCAGGTGTGCCCAGGTGTGCCCAGGTGTGCCCCTCACCTGTGCCCAGGTGTGCCCAGCACTGCCTGCCCAGGTGTGTCTCAGGTGTGCCCCTCACCTGTGCCCAGGTG
>NW_024365183.1:0-208 GCF_014805655.1 Passer montanus
TACCGAGCCCCGGAGGCAGGGACAGCATCGCCAGCGCCGCTCCTCCGCCGCTTCCCGAGTAAATGTCCTTTAGCGATGGTTGTTGGGCGGAGCGGGCAGCGGGGACTCCGCGGGGCTCAGCCCGCACCGGCCGCGTCCCCGGCATCGTGTGCCGAGCGGGAGAACTGTAAAGGGAAAAACCCAGGGGGTGTGGGGTAAAGGGAAACAA
>NW_024365184.1:0-208 GCF_014805655.1 Passer montanus
TCCTCTTCACACCAAGCATCTCATGGACTGGAAAAGGGATGCTCTGGAGAGTTTCTGGTCAATGTCTGGATAAGAGCTTTTTTCCACATCTCTCCCAGGGCTGTTCTCAGCTTTGGTGCCCTTGGACAAAGAGATCTGCCGGGTGGATGTTTTCAGCATTGTGGGACAGATCAGACAGCAGCCACAACAAGCAGTGCTCTGGGAAAAT
>NW_024365185.1:0-208 GCF_014805655.1 Passer montanus
ACCATACACACAGGGAGGGTGGGCTAGAGCCAGTTCCCACAGTTCTGGTGAACTTTGTAGGGATTGCTTGGTTGGGCATGGGCTCAGCTACAGATAAATCTCATATTTTGCAATGGATTTCAGATCAGTTTTAGAAAGACAAAGCATGAAGCTTAAGGATGCACTTCATAGAATCATAAAATGGCTTGGATTGGAAGGGACCTTAAAG
>NW_024365186.1:0-208 GCF_014805655.1 Passer montanus
ATGCAGCCCTGCCAGTTACTCAGAAACTGTAAGGAAGACATGTAGTGCCTCCTTACTGCACATTATAAAACCTGCATGCTGCTTTATTTCTGCTGCAATCATCCTCAAAGATGTTTCACACTCCTGTCCTGAAGGCTCCTCTACTGGAGTAGAGGATACTCACAAGTGGTGTTACACAGACACTACTCCTCATCCTCAGTCTCTCTCC
>NW_024365187.1:0-208 GCF_014805655.1 Passer montanus
TGGGCATCGGTGAGGGGACATGGGGACATCACTGGGGACACTGGGGTGTGACACCAGGGGGTGGGTGACACTGGGGTGACACAGGGTGGCACAGGGGTGGCACAGAGGTGGCACAGGGGTGTCCCTGTCCCTGTCCCTGTCCCAGTGTGGTCGCTGTGGCTGGAGGGCTCTGGAGGTGACACAGGGTGGCACAGGGGTGGCACTGACA
>NW_024365188.1:0-208 GCF_014805655.1 Passer montanus
CCCTGTCGGCGGCGGCGTCGATGGCGGGCTGGTGGTAGAAGGAGGTGACGGCCTTGCAGCGCTCCCGCGCCAGGTCCGGGGGGGTCTGGTCGGCGGCGGCGCGGGCGGGGGGGCTCCGGGGCGCCCCTCCCCCACCGCCCCGCAGACCCCCCCCCAAAAGGCGCCGCAGCATCTCCTGCCGGCAGGGAAGGGGTTAACGGCGGGGGGG
>NW_024365189.1:0-208 GCF_014805655.1 Passer montanus
GCCTCTGCCCGCCGCGCGTCCCGCCGCCGGCTTTTAGGGGGGAGCCGCCCCCTCGGGGCTGGGGCCGCCGCCGCCCCCCACCCCCTCGGGCAGAGCCTATAAAGGGGTGCCCGGTGCCGGTGCCGGTGCCGCGCTGCCTGCAGCGGCGGGCAGGGCTGGGCAGGGCGGGGCGGGGCAGCGACGGGGCGGGCAGGGCTGGGCCGGGCTG
>NW_024365190.1:0-208 GCF_014805655.1 Passer montanus
CACTAACTTTGCTCCTCACACAGGTGGTATCCTGCATCCCTAGGATGACAGGAACAACCACAGTGTCCCTCCAATTCCTATCACACATTTTTAGTTTGATTTCAGTATATTTGTACTCTACCCTGCTGCTTTTTTTCCCCTGAACAATATTATGTGCTGCTCTATGGGAGAAGCTTAATTACAGCTATTTTGAAGGTTCTTATTTTTA
>NW_024365191.1:0-208 GCF_014805655.1 Passer montanus
CTCAAATTTTGCTGGAAAAGGGAAATTTTTGGGAAAAAAAATCAGGAATTTCTCCCAAAAATCCCATTCCAGCCCCAAATCCCCACTGGGAACGAAAAAAAAGAAAATTAAAGAGAAAAAAAATCAAAATTTTGGGGGAAAATCATCCCTAAAATTGAGGAATTTGTGGAAAAAAATCTTCAGGAATTTTCCAAACTTCCAACTTTTT
>NW_024365192.1:0-208 GCF_014805655.1 Passer montanus
GAGTGTTTTAATGAAAGGCAGAATGTAAATTGAAACCTCCAATACACAGTTTTGAAGGTTAATTCATGTCATACAGACACACCCGTGCTGGCTATAAAAACATCCAAGAAGTGTCACCTATCCCTTCTTAACACCACTACTCCCTTCTCACCATTTATTAGTGAATCAACATGATTTTAAAGAGACAATCATTAAGCATTGCTCTGAT
>NW_024365193.1:0-2021 GCF_014805655.1 Passer montanus
GTGGAAGTTTTTGGGGATTTTAGAACATTGGTTAGGGATTTAGGAACATTTTTGGGGACTTAGGAACATTTCTGTGAAATTTGGGAACATTTTTTTGGGGATTTGGGAGCGTTTTTCGGGGTGTAGGATCAATATCAAGAGATTTGAGGTGAAGGTGTCGAGGGACCATGGACAGGAGCTCTTTGTGGTGATGGATCCTGGAAAAAAACTGGGATTTGGGGGAGTTTTTTTGGGGATTTAGGAACATTTCCAGGGATATTTCAGGGATATTTCAGGGATACTTTGGGAATATTTGAGGGATATTTCAGGAATATTTCGGGGATATTTTGGGAACATTACAGGGATTTTTGGGGGATATTTCAGGGATATTTTGGGATATTTTCAGGGATATTTTGGGAACACTTTCAGGAATATTTTGGGGACATTTCCAGGGATATTTCAGCAATACTTCTGGGATATTTTGGGGAACATTTCAGGAATATTTTAGGGATATTTTGGGAATATTTCAGGGATATTTTGAGGAACATTTCAGGGATATTTTGGGAATAATTCAGGGATATTTTAGGAATATTTCAGGGATATTTCAGGGATATTTTGGGAATTTTTTGGGAACATTTCAGGAATATTTCAGGGATGTTTTGGGGACATTTCCAGGGATATTTCTGGGATATTTTGGGGAACATTTCAGGGATATTTCAAGGATATTCCAGGGATAGTTCAGGGCTATTTTGAGGAATATTTCAGGGATATTTCAGGGATATTTTGGGAATATTTCAGGGATAATTTCAGGGATATTTTGAGGTAATTTCAGGCATATTTTAGGTGATATTTTGGGGATATTTCAGGGATATTTCAGGGATATTTTGGGGATATTTCAGGGATAATTTCAGGGATATTTTGAGGTAATTTCAGGCATATTTTAGGTGATATTTTGGGGATATTTCAGGGATATTTCAGGGATATTTTGCCTGGTCAGAATTTGGGGGGAAAGGGGTTTGGGGGGGTTTGGGGTCACTGCAGCACCGGAACGCCATCTGGAATCGGGAATTCACCCCAAAAACCCCAAAAACCTGGTCAGAATTTGGGGAGAGGGGTTTGGGGTTGGTTTGGGGTCATTCCTGGGAATTCTGGGCCCATTTGGGGCCATTGCCAGGAATTTTTGGTTCATTTCCCACAGATTTGGGGCCATTCCTGGGAATTCCAGGTGATTTTTGGGGCCATTATCAGGAATTCCAAGTGAATTTGGGGGTTCCCTCTGGAATCCCAGGAGGTTTTGGGGCTCCCACTGGAATTCCAGGAGATTTTGGGGTTCCCTAAGGAACTCCAGGAGATTTTTGGGGCCATTCCCCAAAACTCCAGGTGATTTTTGGGGCCATTATCAGCAATTCCAGGTGATTTTTTGGGTTCCCTCTGGAATTCCAGGAGATTTTGGGGAACTCCAAGAGATTTTGGGGTTCCCACTGAAATTCCAAGTGAATTTGGGGGTTCCCTCTGGAACTCCAGGAGATTTTGGGTTTCCCCCTGGAACTCCAGGACATTTTTGGGGTTCCCTCTGGAACTCCAGGAGATTTTGGGGTTCCCAGGGAGCCCCAGATGATTTTTTGGGGTTCCCGTGGATCTCCAGGTGATTTTTGGGGGTTCCCAGGGAGCCCCAGGTGATTTTTGGGGGTTCCCAGGGAGCCCCAGGTGATTTTTGGGGGTTCCCAGGGAGCCCCAGGTGATTTTTGGGGGTTCCCAGGGAGCCCCAGGTGATTTTTGGGGGTTCCCAGGGAGCCCCAGATGATTTTTTGGGGTTCCCAGGGACCCCCAGGTGATTTTTGGGGGTTCCCAGGGATCTCCAGGTGATTTTTTGGGGGTTCCCAGGGATCTCCAGGTGATTTTTGGGGGTTCCCAGGGATCTCCAGGTGATTTTTGGGGGTTCCCAGGGATCTCCAGGTGATTTTTTGGGGTTCCCAGGGACCCCCAGGTGATTTTTGGGGGTTCCCAGGGATCTCCAGGTGATTTTTGGGGGTTCCCAGGGA
>NW_024365193.1:2213-3250 GCF_014805655.1 Passer montanus
GGGAATTCACCCCAAAAATGTGATCAGAATTTGGGGGGAAAGGGGTTTGGGGGGGTTTGGGGTCACTGCAGTACCGGAACGCCATCTGAAATTGGGAATTCACCCCAAAAACCCCAAAAACCTGGTCAGAATTTGGGGGGAAAGGGGTTTGGGGGGGTTTGGGGTCACTGCAGCACCGGAACGCCATCTGAAATGGGGAATTCACCCCAAAAATGTGATCAGAATTTGGGGAGAGGGGTTTGGGGTCACTGCAGTACCGGAACGCCATCTGAAATGGGGAATTCACCCCAAAAACCCCAAAAACCTGGTCAGAATTTGGGGGGAAAGGGGTTTGGGGGGGTTTGGGGTCACTGCAGCACCGGAACGCCATCTGAAAATGGGAATTCACCCCAAAAACCCCAAAAACCTGGTCAGAATTTGTGGAGAGGGCTTTGGGGTCACTGCAGTACCAGAACGCCATCTGGAAATGGGGAATTCACCCCAAAAACCTGGTCAGAATTTGGGGGGAAAGGGGTTTGGGGGGGTTTGGGGTCACTGCAGTACCGGAACGCCATCTGAAATTGGGGAATTCACCCCAAAAACCCCCAAAAACCTGGTCAGAATTTGGGGTGATGGGTTTGGGGTCACTGCAGTACCGGAACGCCATCTGAAATGGGGAATTCACCCCAAAAACCCCAAAAACCTGGTCAGAATTTGGGGGGAAAGGGGTTTGGGGGGGTTTGGGGTCACTGCAGTACCGGAACGCCATCTGGAAACGGGGAATTCACCCCAAAAATGTGATCAGAATTTGGGGAGAGGGCTTTGGGGTCACTGCAGCACCGGAACGCCATCTGAAATTGGGAATTCACCCCAAAAACCCCAAAAACCTGGTCAGAATTTGGGGAGAGGGGTTTGGGGTTGGTTTGGGGCCATTCCTGAGAATTCTGGGCCCATTTGGGGCCATTCCCAGGAATTTTTGGTTCATTTCTCGTGGATTTGGGTTTCCCCCTGGAACTCCAGGACATTTTTGGGGTTCCCTCTGGAACTCCAGGAGATTT
>NW_024365194.1:0-208 GCF_014805655.1 Passer montanus
TATTCTCAGTCATATTTTCAAGTTGAGTCACACAAAAAAAAAAAACTACCTGAGGCAGTAAGACAGAATTCAATTGCACCGTGGGACTTGGCTTGTTCGGGGAGAGGAGGGAGGAGCAGAAGCTTAGCAAAGCTTTGCCAACTTTGTGTCATCTCCAAGAGAATAAAAAAAAAGTGACTACAGTAATGACCTTCTGGTACTTCTGACA
>NW_024365195.1:0-208 GCF_014805655.1 Passer montanus
AAAATGGGATTTTATTGAATTTTAATCCATTTTAATCGCACTTCTGGGGGATTTTTTTGGTTTTTTCCCACAATTTCTTTGGGATTTCCATGGAATTTTTAGAGTTTCTGGAATGTTCTGTGGCCAGGCAGGTGAACGAGTTCAACGCTGAGATTTGGGGCAATTTTAGGATTTTTAGGAGATTTTGATGGATTTTAATGGGATTTTT
>NW_024365196.1:0-208 GCF_014805655.1 Passer montanus
AGTGGGGGGGAGGGGGTTTTTTGGGGTCTCATGGGTGTGGGGGGATGTGGGTGTTGGGGTTTGTCACGGAGATCTGGGGTTTAGGGGGGTTCTGAATTTGGGGGGAGGGTCCCCGAATATTGGGGGGGGTCCCCCAAGTTTGGGTCCTCCCCGGTGCTTTGGGGTCCCCCCGGTGTTCTGGGTCCCCCCGGTTCTGGGGTCCCCCCGG
>NW_024365197.1:0-208 GCF_014805655.1 Passer montanus
AATTCTTCATCAATCTCTTCTGTCTTTTGGCATCAGTAATGAATGTGTAAGATAATAAATTATTGTGTGGTAATCTAAATATTTTAAAGGTACCCCAAATTAATCTTTTTAATATAATCCTATTAGGAAGCAAGTGCTTCCTTAATATGCAAATCCATTGTCGCAACCTAGAAGTGATGAATGGATGCATTCCTGAGAGGAGGAATTG
>NW_024365198.1:0-208 GCF_014805655.1 Passer montanus
GCTCTGTTTTGCAGAGTTGCCCGTCTGGTTATTTCTTCATCCTTTAGGAGGTCATCAAGGCCTTAGGTGTTAAATTTGCCTGGCGAGTCACCCAACATTCAAGATTCCCTAGTTCACTTAGGGCTTTCGCAGCTGCCAGCCAAGGTAGAAAAATGGATACGGCTACGTGTTTAGATTTGGCCCAATGGTAAATTTCACTATCACAATG
>NW_024365199.1:0-208 GCF_014805655.1 Passer montanus
GACCCCATCCCCATTCCCCCTGGATTTTGTGACCCCATTCCCCTTTCCCGCGCTCCCAGGGGAGCCCGGGCTGCTGGTGGGCCGCATCGACCAGCGGGACCCCCTGCGCCGCTTCGACGGCTACGTCAGCGCCGGCGCCACGCGCGGCAAGATCCTCCGCGACGTGCTGGCCAAGGGCGACCAGGCCTACCTGTCAGGTGAGCCCGCC
>NW_024365200.1:0-208 GCF_014805655.1 Passer montanus
AAAATCAGACTTTTTAAGAAAAAATCTGAATTTTTCAGGAAAAACTGCAAAATTTAGGAACAAACATCAGCATTTTATAGGAAAAACTCTGAATTTTAGAGAAAAAATCAGATTTTTTGCGGGGAAAACGCCAAATTTTTAGGAAAAATCAGATTTTTTTGTGAAAGACTGAATTCTTGGTGAAAAACTCACAATTTTTGGGGAAAAA
>NW_024365201.1:0-208 GCF_014805655.1 Passer montanus
CCCAGAACGCGCTGCGGAGCCGCGGAACGAGCGCTGTGCTCTCGGACAGGAGGGTGGGCTGCAGGAAAAGCGGCCCCAGCAGCCGGGAGAGGCTCCCGGGACACCGCCCCGAGCTCTGGGCTCGGGCTGCGCTCAGCGGGCACTTTTATAGGCATCCGAACCTTTGAAAGGATGTTTATTAGCCTTTAAAATCGGGTTGTTTCTGGTG
>NW_024365202.1:0-208 GCF_014805655.1 Passer montanus
AGTTGAATTGAATACAAAAGGCTGGTTTTCTTTCCCCAGTATGCTGTTTTGATCACAATCACAGAGCTTTGGGCTAAGTAGATCAAAACATTGAGGAAAAATGCCATAAGAGCTACTTTTTTAATGCTTTATTTCCAGCATGTGAATTTTTTTACCAGCAAAAAAACAAGGATAATGTATTTGAGATATTTATGATGAAACATTTTTT
>NW_024365203.1:0-208 GCF_014805655.1 Passer montanus
ATCCCTTAGCAGTGACCAAACATTGTATTGCCGGACGCTCATCTGTCACCTTTTGAGTCCAGAGAACCTGAGGTGGTCCTGTATATCCAAAACTTCCAGCATCATGACTCTGGTCCACTACAGTTGGAACACAACTCATACAAGGAACAAGTTGAGCAATACAAGTACCTTTTTGAATGACAACAGGAGGTTCACTAACAGACACCAT
>NW_024365204.1:0-3261 GCF_014805655.1 Passer montanus
GCCGGGGGGCTCCGGGCGCGGGGGGGGGCCCGGGGGGGCTCCGCGCGACCCCCAGCGCGCAGCCCCTCCCCCCGCGGGGCCGCAGGCAGAGGCGGAACTGCAGCAGGCCCTGCGGACCCCAGACCCAAATTAACCAAAATTAACCCAAATTAACCAAAATTAACCCAAAATCCACCGAAATTAACCCAAAATTAACACAAAATCCCACCCGGGACCCCCAAAATGAACCCAAATCACCCCGGGACCCCCCGGGACGGAGAGGATCCGGAGCTCCAAGACCCCCGCGGCGGCCCTGCGGACCCCAGACCCAAATTAACCCAAATTAACCAAAAGTAACCAAAATTAACCCAAAGAGACCCAAAATCCCACCCGGGACCCCCCGGGACCCCCGGGCACCGACAGGATCCGGAGCTCCAGGACCCCCGCGGGGCGGCCCTGCGGACCCCAGACCCAAATTAACCAAAATTAACCCAAATTAACCCAAAATCCACCGAAATTAACCCAAAGAGACCCAAAGAGACCCAAAATCCCACCCAGGACCCCCCGGGACCCCCGAGCACCGACAGGATCCGGAGCTCCAGGACCCCCGCGGGGCGGCCCTGCGGACCCCAGACCCAAATTAACCAAAATTAACAAAAATTTACCTAAAATTAACCCAAAATCCACCCGAAATTAACACAAATACACCCAAAATTAACCCAAATCACCCCGGGACCCCCCGGGATGGAGAGCACCCGCGGCTCCAGGACCCCCGCGGGGCGAGCCTGCGGACCCCAGACCCAAATTAACCCAAATTAACAAAAATTAACCCAAAATCCCCCCGAAATTAACCCAAATTCCACCCGAAATTAACCCAAAATCCACCCCGGGACCCCCGCCCGGACCCCCGCGACCCCCGGGCACGGAGAGGACCCGCAGCTCCAGGACCCCCGCGGGGCGGCCCTGCGGACCCCAGACCCAAATTAACCAAAATCCCGAAAAATTAACTCAAAATTAACACAAATCACACCGAAATTAACCCAAATACACCCAAATTCCACCCCGGGACCCCCGCCCGGACCCCCGCGACCCCCGGGCACGGAGAGGACCCGCAGCTCCAGGACCCCCGCGGGGCGGCCCTGCGGACCCCAGACCCAAATTAACAAAAATTAACCCGAAATTAATCCAAATTTAACCCAAAATCCCCCCGAAATTGTCCCAAAGAGACCCAAAATTAACCCAAAATCCACCCCGGGACCCCCGCCCGGACCCCCGCGACCCCCGGGCACGGAGAGCACCTGCAGCTCCAGGACCCCCGCGGGGCGAGCCTGCCGACCCCAGACCCAAATTAACCAAAATCCCCCAAAATTAACCCAAAATCCACCCCGGGACCCCCGCCCGGACCCCCGCGACCCCCGGGCACGGAGAGCACCTGCAGCTCCAGGACCCCCGCGGGGCGAGCCTGCCGACCCCAGACCCGAATTAACCAAAATCCCCCAAAATTAACCCAAAAACCCACCCAAAAATTAACACAAATCCCCCCGAAATTAACCAAAACCACACCGAAATTAACACAAATACACCCCAAATTTACCCCGGGACCCCCGGGCACGGAGAGGATCCGCAGCTCCAGGACCCCCGCGGGGCGGCCCTGCGGACCCCAGACCCAAATTAACCAAAATTAACCAAAATCCCCCCGAAATCCCCCCAAATTTACCCAAATCCCGCCAAAATTAACCCAAATTCCCCCGAAATTAACCCAAAATCCCACCCAGGACTCCCCAAATCCTCCTCAGGACCCCCGCGGGACCCCAGACCCGAAATTAACACAGAGACCCCCGAAACTAACCCAAAATTAACCCCGGGACCCCCAAAATCCCCCCCAGGGACCCCAAAATTCCTCCCCGGGACCCCCAAAATTAACCCAAAGAACCCCAAAATCCCCCCCAGGACCCCCCGCGGGGCGGACCTGGCAGACCCCAGACCCAAATTGACCCAAAGAGCCCCAAAATCCCCCCCAGGGACCCCCAAAATCCCCCTGAAGACCCCCAGAATCCCCCTCAGGACCCCCAAAATCCCCCCCAGAGACCCCAAAATCACCTCCTGAGATCCCAAAACCTTCCTAGAGACCCCAAAACTCGGGGTTGGGGGAGGGGAGGGGGGATTTGGGGTCCCCCTCCCCCCACGGCGCCGTCCCGCGGTGGCGATGACGTCACGGCGACGCCGCGGTGACGTCACTGCTGCTTGGAGCGCGGCCAGAGGCGCCCGGTGAGGGAGCCCAGGAACGGCCCCGCCCCCGGCGGCTTCCGGCCCTGCGCCAGCTCCGCCCTCCGCTGCTGCTCCTCCTATCGCAGGTGAGCACAGGTGAGACCCCCCAGGTACCCCCAGGTAACCCCAAATATCCCCCCGAGACCCCCCAGGTGTGCCCAGGTAACCCCCAGGTGAGACCCCCCCCAGCTCCAGGTGAGACCCCCCGAGACCCCCCAGGTAACCCCTGAGACCCCCAGGTAACCCCCAGGTAAATCCCACGTGTACCCAGGTGCCCCCCAGGTGTATCCCAGGTGCCCCTAGGTGTGCCCCAGCTGTCCCAGGTGCCCCCAGGTGCCCCCCAGGTAACCCCAAATATCCCCCTGGGACCCCCTAGGTAACCCCCAGGTGCCCCCAGGTGTATCTCAGGTATCCCCAGGTGTCTCTCAGGTGCCCCCCGGTGCCCCCAGACCTCCTGGAGGCGGGAGCGGCGCCGCAGGAACGCCGCCAGGGGATCGACCTCGTGCGAGTAATTCTGCAGCACCGCGCGCACGTCCTGCACCCCGCTGAGCGCGATGGCTGCGGGGGAAAGGGGGATTTAGGGGATTTGGGGGGAAACGGGGGGATTTGGGGCAGATCTGGGGGGAGATTGGGGAACTTTAGGGGTGAATTTGAGGGATTTCAGGGGGAAACTGGGGGATTTCGGTGAATTCTGGGTGGATTTTAGGTGGGTCTGGGTGGGTTTTGGGCGGGTCTGGGTGGATTCTGGCTGGGTTTAACGGGGTTTTGGGGTTATTTCAGGACATTTTTGGGCCATTTCAGGACATTTTTGGGGCGTTTCACCCACTCTTGAGGAAGGCAGCCAGGTCGTAGAGCGCGCGGTCCTCGGAGCCGCTGGGTTTGGGTGGGTCTGGGTGGGTTTGGTGAATTCTGGGCAGATTTGGGTGGATTTTGGGCGGGTTTGGATGGATTTTGGGTGGGTTTAAAGGGATTTTGGGCTATTTCGGGACATTTTCACCCACTCTTGAGGAAGGC
>NW_024365205.1:0-208 GCF_014805655.1 Passer montanus
GTCTGGGATCCTTTTTTAGGGGATTTTTGTCCAATTTTCGGGGCTCTGGGATCGTTTTGGGGATCCCCCAAAATTTTCGGGGGATCCCGATCATTTTGGGGGGTCTGGGACTCTTTTTTTGGTGTTTTTAAACCAATTTTGGGGTTTTTTAACCCAATTTTGGGGGATTTTGGCCCAATTTTTGGGGTCTGGGATCCTTTTTTAGGGG
>NW_024365206.1:0-208 GCF_014805655.1 Passer montanus
CCAAAATCCCCCTCCCCAAAATCCCCTTCAAGTGCCTTTGATGCCCCCTCCCAATAAATGCTGCTGAGTGTCACTGGCTCATCATCGACCCCCCAAAACGCCCCACAAGGACCCCACACCCTCTTCAAGTGCCTTTCCCCCTCCCCAAATAAACGCTGCCAAATGTCGCTGCCCCCCCGGCTCGTTACTGACCCCCTGGGGACCCCCA
>NW_024365207.1:0-208 GCF_014805655.1 Passer montanus
AAAATGGGAAAATTTGGGAAAATTTGGGGTGAAAATAGGGATTAAAAAGGCAAAAAGTATTGGGGAAATTTGGGTTAAAAATGAGTTAATTTGGTTAAAATCAGGGAGATTTGGGTTAAAATGGGGGGAAATTGGAAAAATTTGGGTTGAAAAAAAGGAAAAATTTTTAAAAAAGGAAAATTTGGGTTAAAATTGAGGAAATTTGGGT
>NW_024365208.1:0-208 GCF_014805655.1 Passer montanus
CTGTGATGCAGAAAAGTGAGGAATTTTTTTGTTTTTTTCTTCCATCTCTCCTTAGTTCACATGCTGTATCCTTTGCCTGATGTATTTTGTATTCTTTCCACTCCTAAAGACTTCTCTGGTTCACAGGAGCAAGTGCCAGATCATATTAGGTATCTTAGCAGTAGCTGCTGTATCAGAAACCATGGCCTTCTCCATTCTGATGCTGTGA
>NW_024365209.1:0-208 GCF_014805655.1 Passer montanus
GTGATGGGAGCCCCAAGCAAGAAGCCAAAGCTGGTGCTGACCCTTTACACAGGAAAGGGCATGGGGCTCTGTGGCCCTGCCAGGTGACTGGACACTCAAGAGACACGGCAGGAGCCACTGACACAGAGGAAAAACCCCACACTGTCACACACAGACTGAGAGGGTGTAAAAGCCCAGGAGTTCCTTGGTTTGGGGTCCCTGCTCAGGG
>NW_024365210.1:0-208 GCF_014805655.1 Passer montanus
AGAATAGTTCTTATAGCTTACAAAATGCTTTGGGATGTTTGTATTTTTGCCTAGAGCTTGGGAGAAAGGGTTGGATATTGGGAAATCAAGCCCTTGAATGCATTGTTTTCTATCTTTCAGCCTGAATTTTCAGTGTTTCTTGGTCTGTTGTACTGAGGAAGATGCCTAAAAACAGGAAACCATTGTGGGTTACTGGAAGAGGGATGTA
>NW_024365211.1:0-208 GCF_014805655.1 Passer montanus
ACCAGGGGATCAGGCCCAGCCAGCACAGGGGAAAGGCAGGTGCTGCCGGGCCAGCCTGGACTCCTTCTATGACAGGGTGACTCTCTGTGGGTGAAGGAAAGGCTGTGGATGTTGTCTGCCTAGATTTAGTAAAAAATCTAACACTGTGTTCTTCACTGTGTTCTTCAGCATTCTCCTGGAGAAACTGGATGGATGGATGGATGGATGG
>NW_024365212.1:0-208 GCF_014805655.1 Passer montanus
TGCTTTATGACATTACCTCATATTTGGCAGACTCTCAGAAAGAAAAGATTCATCGGAAGATCTGGAACCATATCCAAAGAAGTCCATGGACAGAATTAACATACGCACACGTATTCAGACAAGTGATGAATATATATTAGTTTTCAGAATACAGCCTGGTCTGTTAGGTTCGAGGGCATGCTTAGAGGAGACATCCCCATGCATCCAG
>NW_024365213.1:0-208 GCF_014805655.1 Passer montanus
ACCAATATGCCAAAGGTAGGAAGATACAGATGTCTTCTAGTAATCGTAGATAAGCTGACACACTGGGTGGAAGCTTTCCCAAGCTCCAGTGCTATATCACAAGTAGTGTTAAGGCACCTACTAGAAGAAATCATGCCTTGGTACAGTTTGGTAAAGTATATAGACTCAGACCAGGGCATGCATTTCACCTCGAGAATTATCAGACAAT
>NW_024365214.1:0-208 GCF_014805655.1 Passer montanus
CAAAATCCCCACTTTTAACCTCAAAAATTGTAATTTTTACCCAAATTTTCACTTTTTAGCTCCCCAAATCCCAATTTTATCACAAAATTTCCTTTTTTAGCCTTAAATTTGAATTTTCCCCAAAATTTTCTTATTTTACCTCAAAAAATGTGAATTTTTAACCCAAAACTTCCCATTTTCCCCCACAAATTCCACTCAAATTCACTTT
>NW_024365215.1:0-3255 GCF_014805655.1 Passer montanus
AAAAAAACCCCAAAAAATCCCAAAAAACCAAAAAAAAACCCGAAAAAACCCCCCCAAAACCCCAAAAATCAACGGGAAATCCCCAAAAATCCCACTGGGACCCCTCCCCAAATTGGGACCAGCTCAGTCTGGGGGGGGGGACAGGTGAGACCCCTCCCCAAATTCCACAAACATCAAAACCCCCCCCAAAAAATTCCATGGGGACCCCAAAGGTTTTGGGGTTTTGGGGGTTTTTTTGGTCATTGTTTTTTGGGGGTTTCGGGGTTAATTTGGGGAGGGGTCTCACCCAGGCTGGGGTCGTCCCTGAGGGGGGGGATTTGGGATTTTTGGGGGGATTTAATTGGGATTTTTTGGGATTTTTTGAGGGTTTTGGGTCATTTTTTGGGGATTTTTGGGGGTTTGGGGGTTAATTTGGGGAGGGGTCTCCCCCAGGCTGGGGTCGTCCCTGAGGGGGGGGATTTGGGATTTTTGGGGGGATTTAATTGGGAATTTTTGGATTTTTTTGAGGTTTTTGGGTCATTTTTTGGGGATTTTTGGGGGTTTGGGGGTTAATTTGGGGAGGGGTCTCCCCCAGGCTGGGGTCGTCCCTGAGGGGGGGGATTTGGGATTTTTGGGGGGATTTAATTGGGAATTTTTGGATTTTTTTGAGGTTTTTGGGTCATTTTTTGGGGATTTTTGGGGGTTTGGGGGTTAATTTGGGGAGGGGTCTCACCCAGGCCAGGGGGGAATTTGGGATTTTTTTAGGGGGGTTTTGATCAGGATTTCTTTGGGATTTTGGGTCATTTTTGGGGTTTTTTTAGGGATTTTTTGGGGGTCTGGGGGTTAATTTGGGGAGGGGTCTCACCCAGGCCAGGGGTGAATTTGGGATTTTTTTAGGGGGGTTTTGATCAGGATTTCTTTGGGATTTTGTGGCCATTTTGGGGGGTTTTGGGTCATTTTTGGGGTTTTTTTAGGGATTTTTTTGGGGTCTGGGGGTGAATTTGGGAGTTTTTTAGGGGGGTTTTGATCAAGATTTCTTTGGGATTTTGGGTCATTTTTGGGGTTTTTGGTTCTTTTTTGGGGTTTTGGGTCTTTTTTTGGGATTTTTTTTTTTTGATTTTTGGGATTTTTGGGGGGGATTTTTGGGGGTTTGGGGGTTAATTTGGGGAGGGGTCTCACCCAGGCCAGGGGGGAATTTGGGATTTTTTTAGGGGGGTTTTGATCAAGATTTCTTTGGGATTTTGGGTCATTTTTGGGGTTTTTGGTTCTTTTTTGGGGTTTTGGGTCTTTTTTTGGGATTTTTTTTTTTTGATTTTTGGGATTTTTGGGGGGGATTTTTGGGGGTTTGGGGGTTAATTTGGGGAGGGGTCTCACCCAGGCCAGGGGGGAATTTGGGATTTTTTTAGGGGGGTTTTGATCAAGATTTCTTTGGGATTTTGGGTCATTTTTGGGGTTTTTGGTTCTTTTTTGGGGTTTTGGGTCTTTTTTTGGGATTTTTTTTTTTTGATTTTTGGGATTTTTGGGGGGGATTTTTGGGGGTTTGGGGGTTAATTTGGGGAGGGGTCTCACCCAGGCCAGGGGGGAATTTGGGATTTTTTTAGGGGGGTTTTGATCAAGATTTCTTTGGGATTTTGGGTCATTTTTGGGGTTTTTGGTTCTTTTTTGGGGTTTTGGGTCTTTTTTTGGGATTTTTTTTTTTTGATTTTTGGGATTTTTGGGGGGGATTTTTGGGGGTTTGGGGGTTAATTTGGGGAGGGGTCTCACCCAGGCCAGGGGGGAATTTGGGATTTTTTTAGGGGGGTTTTGATCAAGATTTCTTTGGGATTTTGGGTCATTTTTGGGGTTTTTGGTTCTTTTTTGGGGTTTTGGGTCTTTTTTTGGGATTTTTTTTTTTTGATTTTTGGGATTTTTGGGGGGGATTTTTGGGGGTTTGGGGGTTAATTTGGGGAGGGGTCTCACCCAGGCTGGGGGCGTCCCTGGGGGGGGGTCCCATCCTCCCCTTCTCCTTCTTGCCGAAGAGGCGGCCGATGGAGGATTTGATGCTTTTCTTTTTGGGGGGGGTCTTGTGCAGGGGGTCTGGGGGGGCTCCGGGACCCTCGGGGACCAGCCTGGGCCATTTGGGGAGGGGGCGTCAGCGCCGGGAACCAAAACAACAAAATTCCACCCCAAAATCCCGAAATTCCACCCCAAAAACCCCAAAATTCCACCCCAAAATCCCAAAATTCCACCGCAAAATTCCACCCAAAAAAAATCCCCAAAATTCCACCCAAAAAATCCCAAAATTCCACCGCAAAATCCTTAAAATTTCACCCCAAAATTCCACCCAAAAAAATCCCCAAAATTCCACCAAAAAAAAATCCCAAAATTCCACCCAAAAAAATCCCCAAAATTCCTCCCCAAATTCCCCCAAAATTCCACCCCAAAATCCCCAAATTCCATGCCAAATTCCCAAAAATTCCACCCTAAAATCCCAAAATTCCATCCCACAGATCCCAAAAATTCCACCCAAAATCCCCAAATTTCACCCCAAAACCCCCAAAATTCCATCCCACAGATCCCAAAAATTCCACCCAAAATCCCCAAATTTCACCCCAAAACCCCCAAAATTCCATCCCACAGATCCCAAAAATTCCTCCCAAAAAAACCCCAAAATTCCACCCAAAACCCTTGAAATTCCACCTAAAAACCCCAAATTCCACCCCAAAATTCCTCCCAAAAATCCCAAAATGGCCCCAAAACCCTAAAAATTCCCCCCGAAATCACCAGAAATTCCACCCAAAATCCCCAAATTCCATCTCACAGATCCCAAAATTCCACCACAAAATCCCCAAATTTCACCCAAAAACCCCAAAATTTCACCCAAACGCCTGAAAATCCACCCAAAAACCCCAAATTTCACTCAAAATTCCACCCAAAACCCCCAAACTGGCCCAAAAATTCCACCCCAAAAACCCCAAATTTCACCCCAAAATCCCAAAATTCCACCCAAAAAAGCCCAAAATTCCACCCCAAAATCCCAAAATTCCACCCATAAATTCCATAATTTCACCCCAAGACCCCCAAAACTCCACCCCAAAATCCCAAAAACCCCATGTTTCACCAAAAATTCCAAAATTCCGTCCCAAAACGGCCCAAAAACCCCAAAAATTCCACCCCAAACCCTCAAAATTCCACTCAAAATCGCCAAAATTCCACCCAAAAAAAATCCCAAAATTCCACCCCAAAACTCCACCCAAAATCCCCCCCAAGACCCCCCAAAAACCCGCCAAAATCCCC
>NW_024365216.1:0-208 GCF_014805655.1 Passer montanus
GGGATCATTTCAGGCTGATTTGGGGATAATTTGGGGATGATTTTGGGCCGATTCCGGCGTTACCTGAGCAGCCCCTGGGCCCCGAGCGTGCCCAGCTCCCAGCGCAGCCCCGGAAGCCGCGCCCGGGGGTCGCCCTCGGCCGCCAGATCCCAGCGCGGCGGCGCCTGCGCGACACGGAGCCGTTCGGGATTTATTTGGGAATTTTGGG
>NW_024365217.1:0-208 GCF_014805655.1 Passer montanus
CCTGGGCTGCATTAGGAAGAGTGTTGCCATTAGGTTGAGATCCTTCCCCTCTACTTGGCCGAGGTGAGGCCACATCTGCAGTGGGCCTCACCCAGAGCAAGAGGGGCATGGACTTAGTGGGCTAAGTCCAGCACAGGCCCCAAAGATGAGGAAGGTTCTGGAGCATCGTTCCCATGAGGGAGCTGGGACTGTCCAGCCTGGAGAAGAG
>NW_024365218.1:0-208 GCF_014805655.1 Passer montanus
CCCAAAAAATTCCCGGAATTCCCGGGGAATTCCCGGGGGTCGCTTTTCTTTCTTAAGTGCAATAAAATCTTTCAGGGAGCTGCGGGGGGGGATTGGAATTCCGGGGGGATATTCCCGATATTCCGGCCGGGAATTTTCGCTGGTGTTTCCTGGGTTTGGTTTTGGGGTTTGTTTTTTTTTCCGTCTTTTCCCGGTTTTTGGTTTTTTT
>NW_024365219.1:0-208 GCF_014805655.1 Passer montanus
GATTTCCCCCCGATTTTGGCCCGTTCCCCCTCACCGTGGGGGGAGTACACGCGCAGGTTGATGGGCACGGGGGAGATGCCCTTGTTGGTGCCCGTCACCCGGTCGGTCTCGGCCTCGATCTCCTGCCGCACCTCATCGAAGTCCGTGAACTTCTTGGATTTGCAGTGCAGGAACTCGGCATATTCTGGAAGGGACTGGGATGTCAAAA
>NW_024365220.1:0-208 GCF_014805655.1 Passer montanus
CCCTGGATTCCCCCCCAAATTTGCCCAAATTTTCCCGAATCCCCCCGAATCCCCCCAAAAGGCCCCCATGCCCCTCACCCCGCGGGGGAGCTGTCGGTGCCGGGGTGCAGCTGCATCGTCAGCTCCCCCAGGCGCGTGAAGGCGGCGCCGGCGGCCGAGAAAATCTCCCCGACCTGGAAGGGCAAACTGGGAGCACTGGGAGGGACTG
>NW_024365221.1:0-208 GCF_014805655.1 Passer montanus
CCCATTTATTTTCCTTTTATCCCTTTTTCTCCATTTCCCCCCATTTATTTTCCTTTTTTCCATGTTTTTCCCCATTTTTGCCCTTTTTTCCCCATTTATTTTCCTTTTTTCCCATTTTTCCCTTTTTTCCCCCCATTTAGTTTCCTTTTTTCCCTCTTTTTCCCCATTTTTGCCCCTTTTTCCCCATTTATTTTCCTTTTTTCCCTCT
>NW_024365222.1:0-208 GCF_014805655.1 Passer montanus
TGCCCACCAAAGCAATGATTTTGTAAATCTATTAGTAGGCTGGCAGTAAATTTCAAGACAACTGCAATGAAAATTAAAAGCTTTAAAATTAAAAATAAGCTTCTTAATAAAAAATACTGATTTCTGAAATACACATGAGAACATATGGAAGAAAAATATCAGGAGAAAGAAAGAGCTGGTTTGGAGGAAAAGGTACCAAACATGTTCT
>NW_024365223.1:0-208 GCF_014805655.1 Passer montanus
CCCCCTTTTTAGTTCATCAATATTTTAAAGAAAACACATTTTTTTACAGCCAGTATTTTTAAAGTAAGCTTGGACTTAGATAGATGTGAGAATTCAGAGCAAGTATTTAAGGACTATTGACAACCCCAACATAAGTGTCAAATCAGGTGAAACACTGATTATTGGATTTCTGTGGCAAAGTGTGTGTATATATATATATGTATATATA
>NW_024365224.1:0-208 GCF_014805655.1 Passer montanus
TGGACATGTCAGTAGCACAAAGGAGGTGATGGGCACTCAAAGTGAGTTAAAGCAGTTTCTTTCTGACTTCTTGATTAATGTTGTCCAAAATCTTTACTTTTTCCCCTCATTGCTTCAATGCAAGGCAGTGCAAGCATCCCAACAGAGCCTGCAGGAGGTGTTTGGAACAGTCTTTACAGGTTTTGGAAACAAACCCAAGTCTCATTCA
>NW_024365225.1:0-208 GCF_014805655.1 Passer montanus
CGCGGCGGCGGCGGCGGCCGGCCCGGAACCCGGCGCGCCGGCGGAGGAGGCGGCGGTGGTGTGGAGCCCGGAGGTGGAGGTGTGCCTGTTCCACGCCATGCTGGGCCACAAGCCCGTAGGTGAGCGCGGGCCGCGGCCTCCGGGAGCGGCGGGGCCGGGCCTGGGAGCGGGGCCGGGCGGGGGATCCCGGGCGGCTCCAGCGGCCCCT
>NW_024365226.1:0-3254 GCF_014805655.1 Passer montanus
GTAATACATAGTAAAATATAGTAAAATAATATATAGAATAATATTATCCAATAACACATAATATAATACAATATTCCATAATAATATTTAATATTATTATTATTTTATACATCCACCACAATTCTATATTCCCACCCACAACACCCTAAAACACACCAAAACTCCCATTATCGTTATTTTTTCCCAAAACCACAGGAATTGGCCCCGTTTCTCACCTGAGCCAGGTGTTGGCGGCCGGGCGCTGCTGGGGCAGCACGAGCCCCCCGCGCACGTGCAGGTTGATGTGGCCCAGGGGCGCCGGAAGGTTCCGGAACTGCCGCCGGAACGGCAGCTCCTCGTCCTGCGGGAAACGGGGAAATTCAGCAAAACGCTCGTCGTCAGGCTCATCAGCGGGTTTTAATTGGGAGGGGCGGGGGAAAATCGGGGGAAAATAAAAAAAAAAAAGGTCGAAAAGTGACAGAAATGGTCAAAAAATTGTCTCAAAATTGGACCCAAAAATGGACAAATAAAGGACAAAAAGTTATGGAAAAATGATAAAAAATGGAACAAAAATTGAAAGAATTTACAGAAAAATGACATAAAATGGACAAAAGAAATCGGGGGGAAAATAAAAAAATTTAAAAAAAAAGTGGACAAAAAGTGACAGAAATGGTCAAAAAGTGGATGCAAAAAATGGACCAAAAAAGGATGAAGAATTATGGAAAAATTACAAAAAATTGACCAAAAAATGGACCAAAAAAGGACAAAAAGTTATGGAAAAATGATAAAAAATGGAACAAAAATTGAAAGAATTTACAGAAAAATGACATAAAATGGACAAAAAGTGTCAGAAAAGGTCAAAAAATGGACTCAAAATTGGACCCAAAAATGGACAAAAAAAGGACAAAAAGTTATGGAAAAATTACAAAAAATGGAACAAAAATTGATAAAATTTGCAGAAAAATGATGGAAAATGGACAAAAAGTGTCAGAAATGGTCAAAAAGTGGATGCAAAAAATGGACCCAAAAATGGACCAAAAAAGGACAAAAAGTTATGGAAAAATTACAAAAAATGGAACAAAAATTGATAAAATTTACAGAAAAATGACAAAAAATGGACAGAAAGTGACAGAAATTGACCAAAAAATGGATGCAAAATTGGACCCAAAAATGGACAAAAAAAGGACAAAAAGTTATGGAAAAATTACAAAAAATTGACCAAAAAATGGACCAAAAAAGGATAAAATTTGCAGAAAAATCACAAAAAGTGACAGAAATGGTCAAAAAATGGATGCAAAATTGGACCCAAAAATAGACAACAAATTATGGAAAAATTACAAAAAATGGACCAAAAAATGATAAAATTTACAGAAAAATGATGAAAAATGCACAAAAAGTGACAGAAATGATTAAAAAACGGACCCAAAATTGGACCCCAAAATGGACCCAAAAAAGGAGAAAAAATTATCGAAAAATGATAAAACATTGACCAGAAAATGGACCAAAAAAGGATAAATTTTACGGGAAAATGACAAAAAATGGACAAAAAGTGACAGAAATCGTCCAAAAAATGGACAAAAAATTGGACCCAAAAATGGACAAAAAAAGGACAAAATATTATGGAAAAATTACAAAAAATTGACCAAAAAATGATAAAAAAAAAGGGGCAAAAAAATTACAAAAAAAAAATCAAGGAAAGACAAAAAATTATAGAAAAATGACAAAAAATTGACCAAAAAATGATAAAATTTGCAGAAAAATGACAAAAAATGGACAAGAAGTGACAGAAATGGTCCAAAAAATGGAACAAAAAATGGACCCAAAAATGGACCCAAAAATGGACAAAAAAAGGACAAAACATTATGGAAAAATGATAAAAAGTTGACCAAAAAAGGATAAATTTTACAGAAAAATGACAAAAAATGGACAAAAAGTGACAGAAATGGTCCAAAAATGCACCCAAAAATGGACCCAAAAATGAACCCAAAAGTGGACAAAAACATTATGGAAAAATGATAAAAAATTGACCAAAAAATGGTCCAAAAAAGCATAAAATTTACAGAAAAATGACAAAAAAAAAAGGCAAAAAATTGACGAAAAGGGGCAAAAAAATTGCAAAAAAAATATCAAGGAAAGACCAAAAATTATAGAAAAATGACAAAAAATTGACCAAAAAATTGACAAAAATTACAGAAAAATGACAAAAAATTGACAAAAAATTGACCAAAAATGGATAAAAAAGGACAAAAAATGACAAAAAAGCACCAAAAAGGGACAAAAAATGTTAAAATAAAGACAATAAATGGATAAAAAATGGACAAAAAATTACCAAAAAAGGACCAAAATGGACAAAACATTACAAAAAGGACAGAAATTAAATTAATTAAATTAATAAATTAAATTAAATAAATTTACAAGTAATTTTTGTTCTTCTCACTATCGCCCCCTCCTGGCCAGGGTTGGCAAATGCCCCTCCCCAAAAGGAACCGTCAATATTTAACCGCTAATAATTAATCATTAACAATTAATTATTAATAATTAACCACGAATAAGTAAACTTTCCCCTCAACAATAAAAATTAATCAACCTTGAATAATTTCAGATTGTTATTAAATAAGAAATTTGTTTTGAGTAATATTTATTATTAATCCTATCAAAATATTATTAAATATTAATTTTGATTTTAATTTTAACACTAATAATATTAATAATTTTTTAAAAATTAGAATTAATTAATTAAATTAATTAATTAAGGGGATTGGGGGGACTCACGGTGTGGAAGTCGAACCAGCGAGCGTCGGGCAGGTACGCGCGCACCTCGCTCACGCCCTGCCAGGGAACATTTGGGGTTTTTCACCCCAAAATCCCAAATTTGGGGGGTTTGGGGTTTCCCCCATTTTTTGGGGAGATTTTCTTCATTTCCCCCACTGGGTTTTTGGGATTTCCCTCATTTCCCCCATTGGTTTTTTGGGATTTCCCCCATTTCCCCCATTGTGTTTTTTTGGGATTTCCCCCATTTCCCCCATTGTGTTTTTTTGGGATTTCCCCCATTTCCCCCACTGGGTTTTTTGGGATTTCCCCCATTGGGGTTTTTGGGATTTCCCCCATTTCCCCCATTGGGTTTTTTTGGGATTTTACCCCATTTCCCTCACTGTATTTTTGGGATTTCCCCCATTTCCCCCATTTTGTTTTTTGGGATTTCATCCATTGTATTTTTTTCGCATTTCCCCCATTTCCCCCATTGTATTTTTTGGGATTTCCCTCATTTACCCCAC
>NW_024365227.1:0-208 GCF_014805655.1 Passer montanus
CATTTTTCCCCCAAAAAATCCAATTTTTTCCCCCTAAAACCTAATTTTTTTTCCCTAAAACACAATTTCCCCCCCAAAATCCCTTTTTTTCCCCCAAAAATCTCATTTTTCACCCCAAAACTCCATTTTCCCCCCAAACTTCCATTTTCCTGGCCCAAAATTCTATTTTCCCCTCCCAAAAATCCCATTTCCCCCCCAAAAAATCCCA
>NW_024365228.1:0-208 GCF_014805655.1 Passer montanus
TTTTGGGGTCACACCTGGCCACGCCGCTGGGGCTCGGCTGCTGCTCCGTCAGGTTCCTCCACTCAGCCACCACCGAGACCTGGGGGGCGTGGGGGGGTCACCCAGAGCCCCCCAAAACCCCCAAACCCTGCCCCAGAAACACCCCTAATCCTCCAGCAAACCACCCCAATTCTGCCCCCAAAAAACCCCAAATCCTGCCCCAAAACCC
>NW_024365229.1:0-208 GCF_014805655.1 Passer montanus
ATTTAAAAGACATGCAGCTGTGGTGTTTAGGGACAGGGCTTAGTGGTGCACTTGGCAGTGCTGTTTAACAGTCCTGCTTGATGGTCTTTGAGATCCTTTCAGTTCTAAATGACTCCATGATCCTATGAAATGGTTCATGTCTTTCTTCCTTCTGTGGGTAGACCAGAAAACCTGTACAAGCTTAGTGTCAAACATCCATCACCCTTAA
>NW_024365230.1:0-208 GCF_014805655.1 Passer montanus
CCGGGACACACCGGGACACACCGGGACCCTTTCCCCGCCCCCGAGCCCCGGCACCGGCCAGACCGGCCCCGCCGCCCCCGCTGCTCCCCGGGGCGGCCCCTCACCCCCGGCTCCGGCGAGCAGGCTGAGGACGGCGGCGCGCAGCCACCACCGCATAGCCCAGGCCCCCTCTGCGGCGGCTCCCGCGGCGTCACCGGGGCCCGCGGAG
>NW_024365231.1:0-208 GCF_014805655.1 Passer montanus
AGGTCCTGGCAGAGGCAGCTGAGGGCTCTAGGCTTGTCTAGTTTGGAGAGAAGGAGGCTGAGGAGCAGCCTGAGGAGGGAATCTGCAAAGAGAGGTGCTGAGCCCTTCTCCCTAGGATCCAGGGTCAAGATGGGTGGGAACGGTTCAAACCTGTGCCAGGACATTTCACATTGAATATCAGGAAGCATTTCTGTACTGAGCAGCTAGT
>NW_024365232.1:0-208 GCF_014805655.1 Passer montanus
CCTCAGTAAAAAGAGTGCTGCCCCTTCTAAGCCTGCACTCAGCACTATCTCTGTTGTGGACCACGCCCAAGGACTGGATTGGTACCCTGTTACAAGCCTTTATAACGCAGAGGGAAAGCAGACCCAGAGGAGCTGACTGTGTTTTGGGAGAGAGAGAACTGTCTGAAAGCTTCATCCTTGGTTAAGGTTAGTCTACTGCCTGTCATAT
>NW_024365233.1:0-208 GCF_014805655.1 Passer montanus
CAAAACACCTTGAGCACCCCAAAAACCCCCTGACCCCACAGCCAGGTGAAGGCCAGGGACCCCTCTAAAAAAAAACCCCTCAAAACCCCCTGAAACCCCTAAAAACCCTTTGACCCCTCCAAAAACCCCTTGAACCCCCCCAAAACCCCTTGAACCACCCCAAAAACTCCCTGAAACCTCCCAAAACCCTCTGAGCACCCCCAAAAAA
>NW_024365234.1:0-208 GCF_014805655.1 Passer montanus
CCCCAAAAACCCCAAATCCGCCCCGAAAAACCCAAAACCCACCCCAAAATCCGCCCCAAAAATCCTCAAAAACTGCCCAGAGAAACCCCAGAAAACGACCCCAAAAAAACCTCAAAAACTGCCCCAAAACGCCCCAAAATCTGCCCTGGAAAACCCCAAAAACCGCCCCCAAAAGCCACCCCCAAAAACCCCAAAAAACACCCCAAAA
>NW_024365235.1:0-208 GCF_014805655.1 Passer montanus
TGTCCTTTAAATACAGATTTGTTACTAAAATCCTGAATGTGCTTCAGAGATTTCTTCTTATTTTTTTTTTAATTTGCTGTCACCCCAGTAAATGTGGTGGCAGTGAGAGAAATTCTGAACACAGTGGATGTCAGAACAACTTGGCAAATGGTATCTGTTTTGAATTCTTAAAAACGTGAAGCATTGTGTTGGACAGTGGACATGTTTG
>NW_024365236.1:0-208 GCF_014805655.1 Passer montanus
TTAAAGAGACACAAAAATTCCTTTTTAATAAAATTCTAACTAAATAACTTTTATTATTTTTGGGAGAATGAATGAGAAGTGGGTTCAAAGTTTATATTTGATTTTTTTTTTGCAGAAAAAGAGGTGAAAACAGGGCTGGGGTGGCAGAGCTGGAATTCCACGACAGGAAAAAAAAAAAAAAATAAATCTCCCCCATTTCCCAGCTGAG
>NW_024365237.1:0-1479 GCF_014805655.1 Passer montanus
ATTTTGGTGTGAAAAGGGGAGATTTTGGGATGAAAAGGGGGATTTTAGGGGTGAAAAGGGGGATTTTGGGATGAAAAAGGGGAAATTTGGGGTGAAAAGAGGGGATTTTGGAGTGAAAGAGACTAATTTGGGATGACAAAGAGGGATTTTGGGGTGAAAGAGACGAATTTGGGGTGAAGGAGATGATTTTGGGGTGAAAAGATGGGATTTTGGGGTGAAAGAGACTAATTTGGGATGACAAAGAAGGATTTTGGGGTGAAAGAGACGAATTTGGGGTGAAGGAGATGATTTTGGGGTGAAAAGATGGGATTTTGGGGTGAAAGAGACTAATTTGGGATGACAAAGAGGGATTTTGGGGTGAAAGAGACGAATTTGGGGTGAAGGAGATGATTTTGGGGTGAAAAGATGGGATTTTGGGGTGAAAGAGACTAATTTGGGATGACAGAGAAGGATTTTGGGGTGCAAAAGGGGGATTTTGGGGTGAAAAAGGGAGATTTTGGGCTGAAAAGAGGGGATTTTGTGGTGAGAGAGACAAATTTGGGGTGAAAGAGGGGGATTTTGGGGTGAAAGGGGGGATTTTGTGGTGAAGGAGACAAATTTGGGGTGAAAGAGGTGATTTTGGGGTGAAAGAGAAATTTGGTGTGACAAAGGAAGATTTTTGGGGTGAAAAGGGGGATTTTCGGGTGACAAAAGACAATTTTGGGGTGCAAAGGGGGATTTGGGGGTGAAAAGATGGGATTTGGAGGTGAAAGTGACGATTTTGGGGTGAAAAGGGGGATTTTTGGGTGAAAAGGGAGATTTTGGGGTGAAAAAGGGAAATTTTGGTGTGAAAAGGGGAGATTTTGGGGTGAAAAGAGGTGATTTGGGGGTGAAAGAGATGATTTTGGGCTGAAAAGGGGAGATTTTGGGGTTAAAAGAGGTGATTTTGGGGTGAAGAAGGGAGATTTTGGAGTGAAAGATGAATTTGGGGTGAAAGAGGGGGATTTTGGGGTGAAAAGGGGGATTTTGAGATGAAAAGGGAGATTTTGGGGTGAAAAGAGTGGATTTGGGGGTGAAAGAGACGATTTTGGGGTGACAAAGACAATTCTGGGCTGAAAATGGGAGATTTTGGGGTGAAAGAGACGAATTTGGGGTGAAGGAGATGATTTTGGGGTGAAAAGATGGGATTTTGGGGTGAAAGAGACTAATTTGGGATGACAGAGAAGGATTTTGGGGTGCAAAAGGGGGATTTTGGGGTGAAAAAGGGAGATTTTGGGCTGAAAAGAGGGGATTTTGTGGTGAGAGAGACAAATTTGGGGTGAAAGAGGGGGATTTTGGGCTGAAAAGAGGGGATTTTGTGGTGAAGGAGACAAATTTGGGGTGAAAAAGGGAGATTTTGGGCTGAAAAGAGGGGATTTTGTGGTGAGAGAGACAAATTTGGGGTGCAAAGGGGGATTTTGGTGTGAAAAGATGGGATTTTGGGGTGAAAGAGACGATTTT
>NW_024365237.1:2155-3254 GCF_014805655.1 Passer montanus
ATTTTTGGTTTTGGGAGGAAAAATGGGGATTTTGGGTCATTGGGGTGGAAAAATGACTTTGGAGTAATTGGGTGAAAAGTGGCGATTTTGGGTCGTTAGGTGAAAAACAGGAATTTTGAGTCATTGGATGAAAAATGGTGATTTGGGATTTTGGGGTGAAAAATGGCAATTTTAGGTCATTGGGTGAAAATGGCAAATTTGGGTTTTGGGGAGGAAAAATGGTGATTTTGGGTCATTTGGGGGAAAATGGCCATTTTTGGTTTTGGGAGGAAAAATGGGGATTTTGGGTCATTGGGGTGGAAAAATGACTTTGGAGTAATTGGGTGAAAAGTGGCGATTTTGGGTCGTTAGGTGAAAAACAGGAATTTTGAGTCATTGGATGAAAAATGGTGATTTGGGATTTTGGGGTGAAAAATGGCGATTTTGGGTCATTGGGTGAAAAATTGTGATTTTTGGTTATTAGGTGAAAACTGGCAATTTTGGGTCATTGGGTGAAAAATGGCAATTTTTGGTTTTGGGAGGAAAAATGGTGATTTTGGGTCATTGGGTGAAAAATGGCGATTTTTGGTTTTGGGAGGAAAAATGGTGATTTTGGGTCATTGGGTGAAAAATGGCGATTTTGGGTCATTGGGTGAAAAATTGTGATTTTTGGTTATTAGGTGAAAACTGGCAATTTTGGGTCATTGGGTGAAAAATGGCAATTTTTGGTTTTGGGGAGGAAAAATGGTGATTTTGGGTAATCGGGGGGAAAACGGCAATTTTGGGTCACTGGGTGAAAAATTGTGATTTTGGGTCATTGGGTGAAAAATGGCAATTTTTGGTTTTGGGGGGGAAAATGGTGATTTTGGGTAATTGGGGGAAAAATGGCAATTTTGGGTCACGTGGTGAGAGGGAAATTATGGGGGAAATATGGAAAATTTGGGGCATTTTTAGGAAATTTGGGGGAATTTGGGGAAATGTGGGGGAATTATGGGAGAAATAAGGGAAAAAGTGGGGAAATATTGGGGAAAATATGGGAAATAATGGGAAAATATTAGGGAAATAATGGGGGAAATGTGGGAAATAATGGGAAATATTAGGGAAATAATGGGGGAAATAT
>NW_024365238.1:0-208 GCF_014805655.1 Passer montanus
TGTCTCATGATAATAAAGCAATGAATTTAACAGCACAAATGAAATATTACTAAAACACATAAACGTTGCATAAAATGTCTTCCGTTTGCTTCTCAATGAATCAATAGGTACTGTATATGCTCAATAGTTCAAACATCTTTGTTTATCTCTTTATTTGCCCAGATATGTATATTTAAGTTAAATTTGACAAATTTGATCTAGGTCTTCA
>NW_024365239.1:0-208 GCF_014805655.1 Passer montanus
TGTTTTTGTTCTTATATTGCATCAGTTTGGAAAGTCTAAAGGACATTTCAAATAATCAAATGGCAGCAGTAAACCATGCGAATGTAATTATCTTTCTATAGCTATTCTTAGTTTCACTTTGAACAGTTTGATAATTGAATAAGTCTTCTAACAATTTAAAGTCAGATTCACAGTCTACATCACTGTGTAATGGCCTTTATAATTTCTT
>NW_024365240.1:0-208 GCF_014805655.1 Passer montanus
TTGTCTTCATCTTTCTTGACCCAATGTCACTTTCAGAGTGTCCTGTGAGCTCCTTCTCTTCCAAAATTGAAAACTATCATATCCTACACAAATCAATAAAATTAAGACAGGAACACAGGACAAAACCTTACTGACACCTCTTTTCTTTTTTCACGAGGATGCTGTTGTCTTATGCCCAGTGAGTTTTCCCTCAGTTTTCCTGTTATTT
>NW_024365241.1:0-208 GCF_014805655.1 Passer montanus
ACTCCCCCAAAATCCCCCGAATCCGCTCAAATTTCCCCCAAATTTCCCCTAAATTCCCCTAAAACTTTCCAAAATTTCCCTAAATCCCCAAAAAACCCAAAAATCCCCCGAACCCCCCAAACCCGCCCAAAAATCTCCCCAAATTTCCTTAAATTCCCCCAAATCCCCCCAAAACTTCCCTAAATTCCCTCAAAATCCCCCAAACCCG
>NW_024365242.1:0-208 GCF_014805655.1 Passer montanus
ATTGCTTATGGTATAGAGGTCTTGAAATATGCAAATAAGAGTACATTATTGATGAGGACAACTATCTTTATTACTTCCTCAGTTGTGTCAACAGACAGCTTCCTGAATTATTTTGAAATGGACAGCATGAGGAATCTCCTCCACTGAGACTTTTAGCCTTTGTGATGGTTACTGAGAATCTGTATGATCAAGACAGTTTTTATACAAA
>NW_024365243.1:0-208 GCF_014805655.1 Passer montanus
AAAAAATCTCCCAAAAATCCCCAAAATTTTCCCAAATCCCCCCAAAATCCCCCAAACTCTTCATAAAAAAATCCCCAAAATCCCGCAAAAAATCCCTCAAAAATCCCCAAAGTTTCCCCAAAAATCCCCCCAACCTACCCAAAACCCCAACATTTCCCCAAATCCCCCTGAATTTCCCGAAAATCCCCCAAAAAATCCCTCAAAAATC
>NW_024365244.1:0-208 GCF_014805655.1 Passer montanus
GTCCCCAAATGCCCCACAATGTCCCCCGGGGGGATTGGGGACCCCCCTCCCCTGTGGCACCCCCAGCTCCTGCCCCCTTCAGACCCTTCAGGGGGGTTCAAACCCTGCCTGGGACCCCCAAAACCTGCAGAGGGCCTGGCTCTGGGGGTGTCAGGGAGGATTTTGGGGTCCCAGAGGGATTTGGGGGTCCCGGGGGGATTTTGGGGGG
>NW_024365245.1:0-420 GCF_014805655.1 Passer montanus
TGGGCTTCCAGTCACTATAGTTGGAGAGAGTGTCCCAGAATAATCCCCACTTCAGTCTTTTTCAGTTGAAAGCCCACAGACATTTCCAGCTGCCGGCCCTGTCTGCGTTGCCCTGTGTGACTCCCTTGTTGCATGCATGTTGCTTGCCAGTACTTGCATGCAGGTGCCTTTTCTCCTGGAATGCCTCAGTGCTGTCTCTGTTTCTCCTGGCTGTTGGTGACCCCTCAGAGTGCAGAGTGCCCCTGCTGGGAGCTTTAGAGGCAGAATTCTCCTGGCCATCCATGCCCAGGACCTCTCCTGGCCTGCCTGTGACTGCCCTAACGCTTCAGTGCAGGGGCCAGATGGGCTCACCACCCTGGTCACCTGTCAGCATCTTCTGCCCTTGGCTCCAACGAGCAGCAAGTTTCTTTGGGCACTCTG
>NW_024365246.1:0-208 GCF_014805655.1 Passer montanus
CCAAAAATCCCCCCAAATTCCCCCTCCCCCCGTAGCTCCGACGGCAGCGACGCCGGAATTCCCGAAAAATCCCAAAAATCCTGAAAATCCCCCAAAAACAACCCCAACCCTGCCCGTATTTATACCAGAGCCGGCGCTGGGTCAGCCCAGGGGGGCCTGGGTTGGCCTGGGGGGTCCAGCTGGGCTTGGCCCGGGTTGGCCCAGGTGG
>NW_024365247.1:0-207 GCF_014805655.1 Passer montanus
AATTTTGGGTTGTAATGTGGGATTTTGGGGCCAAAAAGGTCAAATTTTGGGTCAAAAGAGTCAAATTTTGGGGCCAAAAAGTCAAATTTTAGGTCAAAAAGCTCAAATTTGGGGTTGAAATGTGAGATTTCTGGGCCAAAAAGTCAAATTTTGGTCCAAAATGTCAAATTTTGGGTGGAAAAGGTCAAAATTTGGTAGAAATGTGGG
>NW_024365248.1:0-578 GCF_014805655.1 Passer montanus
GAACTGGGAGGGACTGGGAGGGACTGGAGTGGACTGGGAGGGGACTGAGGGGGACTGGAAAGGATTGGGAGGAACTAGGAGGGAACTGGGTTATACTGGGAGGGACTGGGATGGACTGGGAGAGAACTGGGCTGCACTGGTTTGAACTGGGCCAGACTGGTTTAAACTGGTGAGGAACCAGACTGCGCTGGTTTGAACTGGGAGCAGCTGGGCCGGACTGGTTTGAACTGGGAGGGAACCAGACAAAACCGGTTTGAACTGGTTTGAACTGGGGAGAACCAGTTTGAACTGGGAAGGAACCGGACTGGTTTGAACTGGTTTGAACTGGTTGGAACTGGTTTGAACTGGGCCCGACTGGTTTGAACTGGGAAGGAATTCCACGGCACCGGTTTGAGCTGGGAAGGGGCGTGGTTTATTTGTGGGCGGGGCTCGGCCGAGGCCCCGCCCCCTCAGACCAGCTCCCCCTGGGGGGTCACGAGCGGCTCCGGGGGCACCTGGGGGGAGGGGCGGCGTGGGGGAGGGGCCAAGGCTGCCTGAGGCCCCTCCCCCACCCCTGAACCCTCCCACTGCCCCTCCCT
>NW_024365248.1:1929-3253 GCF_014805655.1 Passer montanus
AAGGTGGAGGGGCCGGGAAACCCCGTGGGGAGGAGAAAAGGGGGCGGGGCCACGCGGGGAACCATTAACGGAGCCGGAAATCGCGTGTGGGCGGGGCGGAAGTGACACAACAGAACCGGAAGTTGGGGTGGGGAGAGAAAGTAACAGAATTTTGGGGCCGGAAGCTCGCGTGGGCGGACCGGAAGTGACGCAACACAACCGGAAGTTGGGGTTTAGCCACCGGGAGGGCCCCGGGGGCCGCTTCACGGGACCGGAAGTGGGGGCGGGAGCGGGGCGGGGCGCCCCCTACCGGAGCAGGAAGTGCTGGGGCAGGCCCCCGTCCCAGCCCGGCTCCCAGGCCAGGCCCAGCCAGGAGCCCGAGCGGCCCGAGAGGCGCAGCGCCCGCGGCGGGTCCGGCCGGTCTGAGCAGGGGGGGGAAACCAGTACGGACCAGTACGGACCAGTGTGATACCAGTATGGCCCAGTGACCTCCCAGTATGGCCCAGTGACCGCCCGGTGTGATCCCAGTATGGACCAGTGTCATCCCAGTGCTCCCAGTGACCTCCCAGTATGAGCCAGTGACCGCCCAGTATGGACCAGTGCTCCCAGTGCAGCCCAGTGTGATCCCAGTATCCCAGTGCTCCCAGTATGGACCAATGATCTCCCAGTGTGCTCCCAGTACAGCCCAGTGCTCCCAGTATGGCCCAGTTACTGCCCAGTGGGATCCCAGTACTCACAATGCCCCTCCCAGTATAAACCAGTAACCCCAAATTCCTTTTTAACCCCTTCCCAGTCCCTCCCAGTCCCCCCCAGTCCCTCCCAGTCCCTCCCAGTCCCTCCCATTCCCCTCCCAGTCCCTCCCAGTTTATCCCAGTGCCCCCAGTCCCTCACCCCGGCTCCCCCGGGCTCAGGCTCCTCCCGTTCCTCTCCCAGCTCAGCTCCACCCCCGGCACGCCCCGCGCCCGGCACCGCAGCGTCGCTGACTCCGCCCCCTCGGGCACCAGCACCTCCCCCGGCCCCGCCCCCTCGTCTGGCTCCGCCTCCATCTCGGGGCCGTCTGAGAAAGGGGCGGGGTCAGGGGGAGGGCGCCCCCTGTTGGACGCTCTCGTTGGCTGGTTCACCATTAGGACGCCGCCTATTGGCTTTCGCGGATGTGGCCACGCCCACGATTGGCTCCTCCCTTTTGTCACGCCCTGTTTAGCCCCTCCCCTTTTCCCCATCCCATTTAGCTCCTCCCCCACCCCTGTAACCCCTCCCTGACCTTTTAGCTCCTCCCCCACCCCTTTAGCCCCTCCCCCTCATGACTCTTAGCCCCTCCCCCATGCCCTTTGCCCCTTTAGCCCCT
>NW_024365249.1:0-207 GCF_014805655.1 Passer montanus
GCTGAGTGTTGTGGGTTCTAGATCGGATCCGGTGTTGCGGGTTCTAGAGTGGGCCTGGTGGCTGCGGGGTCTGGGGTGACACTGGTGCAAGGGTGGGCCCGGGTGTTGCGGGTTCTAGATTGGATCAGGTGTTGTGGGTTCTAGAGTGGAGCTGGTGGCTGCGGGGTCTGGGGTGGATCTGGTGCAAGGGTGGGACCGGGTGTTGTG
>NW_024365250.1:0-207 GCF_014805655.1 Passer montanus
TGGTAAATGCTGTAATCACTGAAATGAGACCAATGTAATTACAATCATTTGAGTTTATGGATACTGATCTGTTTGAACTACATGCAGTTAGACTGTCAGCAATGCAAAAGCAATTGATGTAGCAAAACCTCGACCACAATAAATTAATAAAGCAGATAAAAATTATTAAGAAGAAGGCACTGTTACAACACAACTACATTTTACAGG
>NW_024365251.1:0-207 GCF_014805655.1 Passer montanus
AGTTCCCCCTTTTTGTATTTCGACTACAAAGGCAGTCTTCACCATCCTCCCAGAGCCCTTTGCAGATAGGATAACAAACACAGCACAATGAGCAAAATAGTTATGGTAACACAAAAAATTATAAGCCCACTTTGAATGAGGCTCTTTACCCAGCCTGATAAACCTAACTCTTCCAGCCAGTGATCTCTCCCAGAAAATCCTCCACAT
>NW_024365252.1:0-207 GCF_014805655.1 Passer montanus
CCATTTTCCCCCGACAAATCCCCGTTTATTCCCCGTTTCCCCCGTTTCCCCCGTTTCCCCCCGTTTTCCCCCGTTTCCCCCGTTTCCCCCTTCCCGCGCTCACCTGGGGGCTGCTGACGGGCCCGTAGGCCAGGCCCTGGGGCGAGCCCATGGACGAGCTGATGACGGGGAAGGGCGACCCCAGCCCCGGGGGGGAGGGGCCCAGGG
>NW_024365253.1:0-207 GCF_014805655.1 Passer montanus
AGCCATTCCCAGGGATTCAGGACAGGGATTTGACTCCTCCCAACATTCTCAATTCTGTTCCAGCCATTCCCAAGCATTCAGGATTCATGGATCAGACACCTCCCAACATTCCCAATCCCACTCCAACCATTCCTAAAGATTCAAGATTCATGGATTAAACCCCTCCCAACATTCCTAATCCCATTCCAGCCATTCCCAAGGATTCAG
>NW_024365254.1:0-207 GCF_014805655.1 Passer montanus
TCTTTTCATTCAGTTCCTCAGATCCCTCTGTTATGTGTAGTTGTTTGTGTTACTTGTTTCTTTGGAATGAAGAGTATGTTGTATGTCACGTCTTGTATCTTGCTTTTACCTGAGAGTAGTCTAGATGTTTCAAAGGTAAAATTTGCCTTATATGTTTTAGTTGTGAGTTTTGGAGTTGTTTATGTTTTTGGGTTTTTTAGCTAGTCT
>NW_024365255.1:0-207 GCF_014805655.1 Passer montanus
GCCAGCCCAGTGCCAGCTCCTCATTGTCCCCATGCCAATGTCACCAGCCCAGTGTCCCCACTCCATTGTCAGTGTGCCAGTGTCACCACCCCAGTGAGTCATCCCAGTGTCACCAGTTCAATCCCAGTGTTCCCATGCCAGGGCAGGGGAAAGTCTCTACTGGTCTGTCGGGCTCCATACTGGTCTGTACTGGTTCCCTGCATCCCC
>NW_024365256.1:0-207 GCF_014805655.1 Passer montanus
CAGGATAAAGTCACTGAGGGGATGGAGGGAATGATGGGTTTAGAGGATGGATTTGGGAGGGAATTCCTGGCTGGAATGGGATTCCCAGAGCAGCTGGGATCCCTGGGAGTGTCCAGGGATGAGCTGGGAAGGACTTGGGGCAGCCTGGGACCTGAAGGTGCCCCTGGCTGTGCTTTGGGGTCGTTGCCACCCAAACCAACCCCAAAA
>NW_024365257.1:0-207 GCF_014805655.1 Passer montanus
CAATGTTATAAATGCAGTTAAATATAAGTTTTCATGTACTTCTCTTTTCCCCAAGAAATGTGCCAGGAGATGCAGTGAGAGTACTTAGGAGCCATGCATTTGTCTGCCCTTGCAATAAATATTCTCTGTTAAAAGACACTATAAGCTCACCTTGCTGCTCTCTGCAGCCTCCATGGCACCTGTTCATCAAGGGCCAGAGATACCCAA
>NW_024365258.1:0-207 GCF_014805655.1 Passer montanus
AGGAGCTGAAGTCCAATGTATTCAGACTTCAAATGCAAAACATGAAGTTTTTGCTCTCTCCAGTTTGGTGAGCAGCAAGTCAACTGAATTCAATAAATAAATTTCAGTTGTAAGAGGCTCATACAGAAGAGATTGGGATTAGGACTTCCAAGTTTGTCTCTTATAAAGGGCAGAAAATTACAAAGGGCAGAAAACTTATGGAGCTTC
>NW_024365259.1:0-1715 GCF_014805655.1 Passer montanus
CTGAAGGGTGAAAGATGGGAAAGATACAAAATGGTGCAGATGGGCTTTCTTTTGAGACTGGTTTAACGTGAAAATCAAGAATTTCTCCTTTTAAGAGTGCCAGTGTCTTCATGCCAAGGGAAGCTCAGTGTTCCCAAGGAACAGTTATTTCTCCTTTCATCCCACATGTGCAGCACTGATGGACATAGATGGACATCCACCTGCAGCAGCAGTGCTGGGAAGTTCCAGTGGAATCATCAAACATACAGAGCAGCCACTGACCTCTCTCCTCTCAGAGCTTGGGAAAAACCAACTGGCACAATTAATCCATAGACAGCTGTTAGGGAAGCCTGGCACTGATACCCTGGGGATGGGCTCTTGCTTAGCCTGAATCTTGGCTCCTACAAATGTTGGGATATTTGCAGTAGGTGTGTTTCCATACAGGGTAAATGCCATTAATCCCTTTTTTGGTTCAAACTGAGAATATGTAGGCTTGAATACATGCTCTGAAATGACATGTTCTGGAAGGTTTTACTGAAGTATTTATTTTTGCTGTAAATATTTCATTGGGATGAAGCAGCCAGGCCCAAGGAGGGCCATGGTCACTGGTGTGTGCTGTGACCAGCAGTGGATTTGTTCCCTGTTGGCTTTGCTCTCTGCTTCCCCGGGGCAGCTGCAAGTGGAGTCTGAAAGCAGCTGGGACCCGCTGCCCTCCCTTGGGCAGCTCCAGCAGCTGGAGCCATGGCAGAGCCTGACTCCATCCCATGTGGGGGTTTGGAAAGAGGCAGCAGGACAGCAGGCAGGGAGCCAGTGGCACAAGGAAGGAGCAACTGGTGGCATTTGGGTAGGGGGTGCTCTTGGATTTCTCTTTAAAGAAACGTGTGGAGTTTGGGGAAAGGAGGAAAAGTAACCAGAGCTCCTGTTGGTGCATCCCCACTGGAGTCAGTCCCCCACTCCCAGTCTCAGCTTATGCCCAGAAAAATCCCCGGCTGCTGAATTTCTCTGGAGCAATAGTGACACCTCGTGGGTCAGTTTTAATTGTTCCACGTGGAAATGTTTGTTCCCACCCCCTCCACCTCTGCCTGTGTGGAAACCAGCAGTTGGAATTCAGGCAGCATCCTTGGCCATCTGCTGGGGACGTGCCTAGACCTGACAGCACAAGAACTGATGGATGGCAGAACTGCTCATAGACCAGGTGCCAAGGCTGTGTGGGAATTCAGTTAGCAGGATCTTATTATTGGAGAATGGTGTTTTAATTGGCAACTGATTGGTAATTGGGTATTGCACATATTTCATTAGGAAGACCCAGAGAAACTTTGGCTGTGCATGGACAACAAAAGGCTGAGGCCCTTGCTTCCATGCAAGAGTTTAGGGATGGCAGTGTCCTTGTTTTAATTTGGGAGAATGCAATTAATTAATGTGTTTCAGGTCTCCATTCCCACCGTGGTTACCTCCCCCTTTTTTATTTTAGTTTCCATCTCTGAGCATAACTTGTGCTGCTGTGTTTGCCAGTCTGCTTGCAAGACTTTATTCAATTCAGACCCTTTTTTTTTTCCTGGCATATTGAATGTGTTGCTCCAGAGGATTTTTCATTCCAGCTGGGCTCCAGTTATTCTCACATTCCCCCAGGCTCCATTCTGAGTCCTACTGTGATTTGCATTTGTAGCTTTTCAATGAGTAAACATCAGATCTCCTCCAGCTCTGTGCTGGCACATCTTCTCGATGGCTCCTGCTGA
>NW_024365259.1:1752-5177 GCF_014805655.1 Passer montanus
TGCTGAACTTGGAAAAAAGCTGGATGTTTTGCGTAATATTTTGTATGACATTCAATTATGGAGATCCTCACATTTAAAAACACATGGAACTGGGAGAAGAGTGATCTGCTATTAATTAGCTGTCTGATGCCCTGGACTCATGTTGATAATAATGGTTCCCCTTGGCTATGGTTTTAGTAATCCATAGGAAAACTTGCCATTAGAGATAGTAAAAATTCATTTCAGAAGACTACTGGCAGTTTGAAAAGTGGCATTCAGTCTTTTCATTTACTACTCTTTTAACAGAGCAGTTTTAAATAAAAACTCCAGATTTGAAGTACTTATTTCCAGCAAACTTGAAGATAACATCTTTGTGTTAGCACATATTTTGCACACAAGCACTGCAATGTCTGCTTAAAAGAGCTCTGACTTCTCTGTTATTGAACTTACTGGATCAAACGATGGGAATGGATGAGGTTTCTGAAGATGAAGCACCCAGGCTGATGGTTCAGGTCCTTTCCACCTGTTTCTTCCTAATCCACAAAGCCCTGCACATCAAACCATGACACAGGCAAACTTTTTCAGTGGGTTTTTGGAAATGAATGTCAGTGGCACACATTTGTCCATCCGCTCTCCTTCCTTGTCTCCCTGCACCATCCTCATGTTAAAATCCAGCCCCTGCCTTACCATAAATGCAGTGCATTGGTCTGGATTTAAGGACTGTCCTGCATCTTCTGCCTGGCATTGCTTCTCCCAAGGTTTCCTTGCAGGCTGCCAAAATATTCCTGGTGTGCCCATGCCTAGAAAGAGAGAACCATGATTTTCAGTATCACCACACATCACCTTTCTTGTAACAGCAACATCTACAAGGATTTTCTTCTTGGAACCATAGCTTTAGAGGTGAAGAAGTGGGAAACAGAGCTCACAACCTAATAATCTCCTAATCTTGGGAAGTGGAAATTCATTCCAGTGCCATTATTGAGAAACACTATCAATCAAATGCCTTCCCTCTACCTATAAGGGGTCTGTAGCAGATTGGTGGGCTTTAAGTGAGATAACAATCCAGCAATCTATCAGTTCCAAAACTACACTCTGTTGAGCATTAAACACTAATTAATAAAATAATGCAGGTGCAGTTTGTCATTAATACATTTCTTAGTACAATCAGTGTTTCAGTTTAATAAATTTGTAAGGGTTGTGAAGTCTGATTTTTTGCCATATGTGCACATGATCAGGGCAAGGGGATGCCTGTCAGAGCAGGATGTATTGCTGCATTATCCCTTAGAATTTATTCTGCTGCCTTTGGAGGAACATTATTTTTACCACAGTGCAACTGTTGGGTTTTTCACCAGGTTCTTCTGGCCTTATTAGTTTGTGTTCATCCATTTTCCTTCCTGCGCTTTTGCATGTTTAATAACTCCTGAGTGTTTCTTAGGTGTAGGAGCACCCTGAACCTGTGAGATCCTGTCCCTGGGAAGGGAGTTATTGATCTGCAGCAAAAAGTGCTTGCATTCATTGATGCCCATTTGTACTCCTCTTGTGCAAGCTGTAAAGGCAGCAGCAGGTTCTGAAGGTTATTCTCTAAGTGTGTTTAGGTCTCGTGCTTTCTTTCCTCAAATGGTTTAAATGTGTAACTGAGGAGAACTTTCTTCCAGAAGAGAGCAAAGCAGTTCCTTCCTGCAGGAACACTGTGGCACAGCCCAGCTGTGCAGCCAGCAGCTCTGAAACCAGGCCTGGCTCTGGCATGAAGGATCCAGCTTCTGAAAGGTTCCTTCCTTTAGGCTGTGCTCTGAGAGGTGTCTTTAATTAAAATCCCTCAAAATTATGAGGAAAGATACTGCCCAAGTGCTTGAAGTTTATCCTGAAGGTCTGTCCAGCTGGCAAACTTTCCATATGCTTGGAATTATTAGAGCATCAAACTGATTTTTTTTTAATGACTTGAAAGCTAACTGGAAAATTCAGATGTAAGTTTTTCTAAACATGAGAGTTTCCAATTACACTGCAGTGATGGAAGCAAATCTCAGTATCTGTATTTTTTTCAATAAGCCTCACACTCTCACCTTCCCATATCCTAAACTTTACTATATGTGGTGCTGAGGCACTTTTCACACAATTTACCCTGCAGTTCAGGGAAGTTTGGGCATAGCTGAGAAGAAAAGTACCACTTACATGGGAAATGCAGTGAATTAAAACAGCTCCTGATATTTAAAAGAAAAAAGAGACTGACAGGTGCGTCCTGAAGACCTTGCTAAGGCTCCTTAATAATTTGCCTGGTTTTCAAAAAATGCCAAGTGCTTGACAGGCGGTGAGGAATGACATTTACCAAAGTGATGGGAAGTGGTGGAGAACCTGGGAGCTCTGAAACACAAATGGGGATTGCTTCTGACTGCACCCTTTCCTCATGTCATCTTCTTAAATGTGTCATCAACTGAAAATTTTAGATACAAAACTGGGTGACAGCATCTTCTTATCACAAACTTTACGCCACTTGATGGCATTTTGATGGAAGGCAATCCTGAACTGGTTTTGCTGCCAAGGGAGCAGCAGCAGGGACATTTCCAGGCTCAGCAAGGCGGCTGAGAAGGTGAGAAGGCCTGGTGCACAGAGAGGGGCTAAAAAAGGGAGAGTAGCTTCTCCTTCCCAAAGAAATTCTTGTGGGCCTAAAAACTAAAAAATTCCCACTGAGGGGGAATGAAGGAGGGGCTGTGTGAGCCTTAGCTGCTGGCTGGGGTTAAACCAGGATGTGTTTAAGGTCTGTCTCTCGCGCTCTGGCACTCGAGAGAGGAATGGGAGCGCTCCGGCTCTGCTGTGCCTGGCACGGTCAGAGCGATCGGCTTCGCTGCGGGCAGCCCGGGGGCACCGAGCCGGGGGCAGCGGGCAGACCCAGCGTGGGGGGAGGGAGCCCGGGCCGGGGCCGCAGGAGCTGAGGAGCGGTGCCAGCTGGGCCAGCGGTGCCAGCTGTGCCAGCGGTGCCAGCCGTGCCCGTGGGCAGCGCCGGGCCGGGCCGAGGGCCGCTCGAACGGGATCGCACCGGGGCCGCTCCCTGCCCTCTGCCGAGGGGAGCGCCGCAAATCTCGGCCCTGCGCCAGCCGGGAGCTCCTGCTGGGAAGCCGAGATCCGGCAGCGCTGATCCTTTCTGCACCTCTGGGAGCAGGGATGTGTTCCCCAACATGGCATCAGCGAGGACAGCCGTATACAGGATGAAGCTTTGAGATGTTTGTCTTTAAAAAATCTTGGTGCTCGTTTTCCTTCCTGTTGTTACAACTTTGCCCTAACTCCAGTGGCTGCTGGGTCAGTGTTTTTGTTTGGTGCCTCTGCTTCCTACAGCAGAATATTTTGTAGCTGCAGGTTTGGAAGGAGAATATTCTGTGTTCTAATTTATTTTTGAGACAGCTGCAGTTAGCAAAGATTCAAACAGCACGGGCCAAGGACCCTGCTGTTGCAGT
>NW_024365260.1:0-207 GCF_014805655.1 Passer montanus
TGGACTGGTACAAACCAGTATGGACCAGTGCCGACCAGTATGGAGCAGTATGGGCTGGTATGGAGCAGTGAATTCCCAGTATGGACCAGTGGGGACCAGTATGGACAGGTATGAACCAGTGTGGACTGGTATGGACTGATACGGCACAGTGAATTCCCAGTATGGACCGGTATGGACCGGTACAAACCAGTATAAACCAGTATGGAC
>NW_024365261.1:0-207 GCF_014805655.1 Passer montanus
CCCCCCAGGTGTGTTCTCAGCCCCCCCAGCCCCCCAGGAGGGGCACCCACCTCGGAAGGTGTCCAGCAGGTGCCTCCCCACGTACCAGCAGACGGTCTCAAAATTGGGGAACTTGGCCAGGTCGGGGGTGTTGAGGCGGCGCTGCAGCTCATACGCCCTGGGGGGGTTTTGGGGGGGGGTCAGAGGGGGTTTTGAGGGGGATTTTGG
>NW_024365262.1:0-207 GCF_014805655.1 Passer montanus
CCTACTGTTTAAAAATTCTTCCTAATAGAATGTGTATTGGAACTGCATAAATAATTCCCATTAAATTGTATGATGAATTATCTGAATAGATACAAGGTAGGAGAACATAGGAAAAAGAAAGTATGCAATTTTTTTTCTTGTTAATTATTAAATAATTTTATTTTTTTTCTTTTTGTACCAGTAAAACACAAATTCTGATGTGAACAC
>NW_024365263.1:0-207 GCF_014805655.1 Passer montanus
TTTTTTTTTGCCAATTTTTGAGACTGTTCTGATATAGAAAAGCAATTTGGTAAAACACATTGCCAGCATCTTTCTGTATATAATAAGGAAACAAGCTGGGTTTTGGTGTGCAATTGTTTAACTGCTTTTTAATGTGTATTATCCATCAGAAGTATGATTCAGCAGCCCAAGTGGCCTTAATTCCTGGTACAAGTAGTTAGTTTTGAG
>NW_024365264.1:0-207 GCF_014805655.1 Passer montanus
ATTAAAAATTATTTTGAATGGGTTTGTGGTTGATGGTGGCTGGTGTGGAAGCTGTAGGAAGGAAATATCACGTAATTAAGGATGATATGAAGTTCTGTACCTTAATTACCTCAAAGATACTTTGAACTGAGCATCTTCCTGGATAACGTGAGGAGGCAGACACTGCAGTAGGTGCAATTTTTTGGGATTGTTCTAATATTTTTTTTG
>NW_024365265.1:0-207 GCF_014805655.1 Passer montanus
CCGCCGCCGCCCGTCCGCATCCAGGACATCAAGACGGAGAACGGCACGGCCTCGCCGCCGCAGGCCGTGTCCCCCCCGGGCGCCGCGCCGCCGCTCGGCGCCGTGCCCAAGATCGAGAGCCCCGACAGCAGCAGCAGCCTCTCCAGCGGCGGCAGCCCCCGCAGCACGCTCCCCTCCAGCCGCTCCCTCAGCCTGGAGGCCCCCGAG
>NW_024365266.1:0-207 GCF_014805655.1 Passer montanus
TTTTTGCAGGTTCCACTAAACACAGCCTAAAAATATATATAACAGAAAATAGTTGTAAGCTGAGTTATGAAGTTACAAAATGCAGCAACGGCCTGTTGTACCTGTCTGCGTACGTAAACATTTGCTCTCCCATCTGACGGCTCATTCTGCAAGTTGCAATAAACAGCTGAATGCTCTCAGTAGCTCCAAGTCCTTCCTCTTACCATC
>NW_024365267.1:0-207 GCF_014805655.1 Passer montanus
CATCTCTTCTTGAGGCTGAACAGACCCAGTTCTCTTAGCCTGTCCTCGTAAAAGAGATGGTCCTGTCCCCTAATCATCTTTGTAGCACTCCATTTGACCCACTCCAGGATCTCCATGTCTCTGTTGTAATAATGAGCCCAAAACAGGAAAGAATACTCCAGATGTGGCCTCACTAGGCCTGGCACCTGCTGTTCAGCCAGTTCTCAG
>NW_024365268.1:0-207 GCF_014805655.1 Passer montanus
GGCGGAGCGCTCGCGGTTTTCCCGAAATTCTCTTTTTTTTGGGGTCGGATCTCGGCTCTGAGCTCGCCACGAAGCGTTGGCACCTCGTGTCCCGGGCTGGGGGGGACACGGCAGGGGTGGGGCTCACCCCGCCTTGGATGTGGGGGAATCAAACCCCGATCCCAAATCCGCGTCTGAGCTCCCTGAAGGAGCATCCTTCCATGGGGA
>NW_024365269.1:0-207 GCF_014805655.1 Passer montanus
TCTCAGCTGGGTCCTCTGGGATTTTGGTTCCCCCCTTCTCTGGGGCTTTAGGCTCCCCTTTCTTTGGAGCTTTGGTTTCCTTCTTTTCTGGCACTTTGGTTTCCTCTCTGGGATTCTGGTTTCCTTCCTCCCTGGGGCATTAGTTTCCTTGCTCCCTGGTTTTGGAGGTTACTTCCCTACAGAGACACCCTTCTTTTCCTTCTTCAG
>NW_024365270.1:0-10383 GCF_014805655.1 Passer montanus
TTTAAATTTATATTTCTTTTAAATTTATAGTTCTTTTAAATGTATATTTATTTTTATTTCGATTTATTTTAAATTAATATTTATTTTAAATTTATATTTCTTTTTATTTCGATTTATTTAAAATTTATATTTATTTTTATAATATATTTGTATTTATTTCTATGTAGTTCTAATTTTATTTCTATTTATTTCTAATTTTATTTCTATTAATTTTAATATTTTTATTCATATTTATTTCTAATTATAATAATGGAATTTATCCAGGATTGGGGTTTGTGGCAGGAGGGGAAGGAAAATAAAGGAAAATTAAGGAAAAATTAAGGAAAATTAAGGAAAAATTAAGGAAAATTAAGGAAAAATTAAGGAAAATGAGTGGCATTGAAGGAAAAATGAAGGAATTAATGAAAAAACACCCCCAAAAATTAGATTTTCCTCTCTGATGGAGTCCAAGCTGTGGAGATCACCTGGAAATTGGGGTGGGAAAAGGGAAAATTGGGATGGAAAAGGGGAAAATTGGGATGGAAAGGGAAAATTGGGATGGGAAAGGGGAAAATTGGGATGGAAAAGGGAAAATTTGGGATGGGAAAGGGGAAATTGGGTGGGAAAAGGGAAAATTGGGATGGAAAAGGTCTGGGGATGATTCCAGAAGGAAAATGTGGAGTTTTTCCAAGCGGGTCCCGTTCCCTCCCCGATAAATAAATTATTATAAAAGAAGACGCCTGGGAATGATTCCAGAAGGAAAATCCGGAGTTTTTCCAAGCGGGTCCCGTTCCCTCCCCTGATAAATAAATTATTATAAAAGAAGAAAAATAAATTAAAAAGAAAGAAGACGAAAGCGGAACAATCCCGAGTTCGGGCGGAGGGTGGCGCCGGAAACCCCGAAACTCCGGAAACCCGAGGAGAATTTTGGGGCACTTTGGGGCATTTCTGGGGCATTTGGGGGGCATTTTTGGGGTCACTTCTGGGCCATTTTTGGGGCACTTTTGGGGCATTTTTGGGAGCATTTTGGGGGGCCTTTTGGGGGGCATTTTTGAGGTATTTTTGGGGCACTTTTGGGGTATTTTTGGCGCCTTTTGGGGCATCCTCGCATCCCCTGGAGCCCCCGGAACCCCTGAAACCTCGGGAATCTCTGGAGCCCCCGGAGCCCCCGGAACCCCTGGAGCCCCTGAAACCTCGGGGATCTCTGGAACCCCCGGAACCCCCGGAACCCCTGGATCTCCTGGATCCCCTGAAACTTTGGGAATCCTCGGAGCCCCCCGAGCCCCTGGAGCCCCCGGAATCCTTGGAACCCCAGAGCCCCCGGAGCCCCCGGAGCCCCCGGAGCCCCTGGGTGGGGAGGAGCAGTCAGTGCCATGGGGACTGGGCATTGTGAAACATTTGGGGGAACAGGGCAGTTTCCCCATTTTCCTGGATCAGGGCTGTACCAGGGTGCCCTGGTGGGTCCCCAGGCAGTGTGGGAAGCACCAGCCCCCCCTGCCCCCCGGGCTGTACCTGAGGGCCGGGGCTGCTGGTCTGGAAGGCATTACACGCCTGTCGCACGGGGAAGTCTGTCCCAGTTCCGGAGCTGGGACCCCCCCCCGCCCGGCCCGGGCTGGGGGGAGCCCACAAAGAGCCTTTGTTCCTGCCCTGGAACGAATGGATTGGAGGCAGCCGGATCGGCTGTCAGCCGGCGACACCAGAGACCCGCGGGGCCGGATGGATGGATGGATGATGGATGATGGATGGATCCCCAAAATCTCTCCCTGAAATGATCCAAGAAAACTCCTGAGTCTGAAATCTCCCCCATCCACCCCAAAACCGGATCCTACAGAACCCTCAGGTCTGGAACCACCCCAAAATCTGTCCCCAAAAGGGATCCAAGACAATCCCGGGTCTGGAATCGCCCCCATCCGCCCCAAAACGGATCCAAGAGAACCCCGGGTCTGGGATCCCCCACATCCACCCCAAAAGGGATCAAAGACAAACCCCAGGTCTGGAATTGCCCCCATCCACCCCAAAAGGGATCCTACAGAATCCCAGGTCTAGGGTCCCCCACATCCACCCCAAACCTGACCCTCCCGAGTCCTGGGTCTGGGATCCCCCCCATCCACCCCAAAAGGGATCCTACAGAATCCCAGGTCTAGGGTCCCCCACATCCACCCCAAACCTGACCCTACCGAGTCCTGGGTCTGGAATTCCCCACATCCACCCCAAAATGGATCGAAGACAAACCCCAGGTCTGGAATCGCCACCATCCACCCCACAATGGATCCAAGAGAATCCCGGGTCTGGGATCCACCCCAAACCTGACCCTACAGAGCCCCGGGTCTGGAACCACCCCAAAATCTGTCCCCAAAATGGATCCAAGAGAACCCCGGGTCTGGGATCCCCCCCATCCACCCCAAAACTGATCCTACAGAACCCTCAGGTCTGGAGCCACCCCAAAATCTCTCCCCAAACCTGACCCTACAAAATCCCCGGGTCTGGGGTCCCCCCGGGAGCGGCTCGGGGCCCCCACAGCCGGGCGGGGCCAACCCCGGGTCTGGGATCCCCCCCATCCACCCCAAAACTGATCCTACAGAACCCTCAGGTCTGGAGCCACCCCAAAATCTGTCCCCAAAAGGGATCCAAGAGAACCCCGGGTCTGGGATCCCCCCCATCCACCCCAAAACTGATCCTACAGAACCCTCAGGTCTGGAGCCACCCCAAAATCTGTCCCCAAACCTGACCCTACAAAATCCCGGGGTCTGGGGTCCCCCCGGGAGCAGCTCGGGGGCCCCACAGCCGAGCGGGGCCGGGCCGGGCTCTCTGTTCCCCTGCCAGGATCTGTTCAAATGATCCACCAAAAATGCGCTGGAAACCCCAAATTCGGCCCCGCGAACAGAAAGAGCCGCCCCCACAAACCCCGAGCAGCCCCGGGCGGGCAGGGGGGGCCGGAGCTGAGCACAGAATTGGGGAAAAAAGAAATAAAAGATCAAAATGCTCCAAAATGCTGGCGTTGGTTTGATTTTTTGCTCCCCGAAATCTTGCCAGAATCAGCAAGCGAGGAGCTGGGCTCCCCTCCAGAGCCAGAATCCAATTTTCCAGCCATTGATTATTTCCAAACGTGAAGCCTTTCAGGAGTTCCAATTTATTTTTTTTTTAATCTCCTCTTCAAACTGCTTTGGGGTTTGGGTTGGGTTTGATTTTTTTTCCCCCTTGTGTTTTGTGATGATGGTTCAGATCCAATTGCTTTAAAAAAAAAATAAAATCAAATAAAATCCCAGACTTTTAAAAAGTTGTTCCAGGGATTTTTCAGGCTCCAGATGGGATAAATATTAAATGGATCCTGTGGAGAATACAATAAAAGAACGGCTGCAAAGTGATAAGGGCGCTGGATGATTTTAATTTCTGTCATTGAGAGAGGAGCTGGTGAAGAATTCAGATTTTTCTTCATTTAAGATAAACGCGTTGGTCTTGCTTTAAACACCGGAATTTTCTCTGAAATCCCCAAAGAAGGAAAATCTCATTGTCGGGCTGGAAATCGCGTTTTTAAAAGCACAGCCGGCTCGAAATTTAAAAGGAGTTTGGGGGAAAAAATGAAATAAATGAAGCGAAGGGCGGTTTTGGGGTGAAAAAAGAGAATTCCTGCCCGGGGCAGCAAAGCTCCGCTCGCCGCGAGCCCTCGGGACAGGGAATAAAATCCGATTTTTATCCCATTTTCGCTTCGTCTCCTGGTTTTTCTGGTTGTCCGTGCGCGGCCGATCCCTCTCCAGATTTTCTTCCTTTGTGCATTAAAAATAAATTTAAAAAAAAACTAAAAATCAAAGGCACCGAAAGGGCTGAGAATCCTCAGCGCTAAAAACCAAATAAATCACTGGAAAGCGGCGGCGAAATCTTCAGAGGTGAAAATCAAATCAATTAAAGGGCTGAAAACAGACAGGAAAATGCTCAGCGTTAAAAATCAAATGTTTTAAAGGGTTCCAAACTCGCAGGGAAACCCTCAGTGTTAAAAACTAAATAAATCAAAGGGAATTCAAGGGCTGAAAACTCACAGAAAAATCCCCAGCGTTAAAAAAAACAAATTAATTAAAAGGAATTCAAGGGCTGCAAACTGGCAGGGAAATCATCGGCGTTAAAAATACAAATAAATCAAAAGGAATTCAAGGGCTGAAAACGCACAGAAAAATCCTCAGCGCTAAAAAACCAAATAAATTCAAGGGCTGAAAAGAGACAGGGAAATCCTCAGCGCTAAAAACCAAATAAAATAAAAGGAATTCAAGGGCTGAAAACTCACAGGGAATTCCTCTGGCCGCAGATCCGAATTCAGCCTCAAAGCTGGGACAAATCCGGAGTTTTTCCCCAAATCTCGGCCGGGACCGAGAGGTGCCCGCGGCTCCGAAGAGCTCGGAGCTTTTTAAAGTTTTTTTTTTTCCTTTTTTAACTTTCAACTTGGCCTTGACCTCGGCTCCAGCCCGACCTTTTCCTGCCGGGAATGCGGCGAGAGCCTCGGCAAACAGCCGGGAGGGGGCCGGGAGGGGGAAAGGGAAAAAGGGGAAAAAGGGAAAAAAAAGGGGGGAAAAAAGGGGAAAAAAGGGAAAAAGGGGAAAAAGGGAAAAAAGGGAAAAAAAGGGAAAAAAGGGGAAAAAGGGGAAAAAGGGGGAAAAAGGGAAAAAATGAGAAAAAGGGGAAAAAAGGGAAAAAAGGGGAAAAAGGGGAAAAAGGGAAAAAAGGGGAAAAAAGGGGAAAAAAGGGAAAAAGGGAAAAAGGGGAAAAAGGGAAAAAAGGGAAAAAAAGGGGGGAAAAGGGGAAAAAAGGGGAAAAAGGGGAAAAGGGAAAAAAGGGAAAAAGGGAAAAAAGGGGAAAAAAGGGGGGGAAAAGGGGAAAAAAGGGGGAAAAAAGGAAAAAAAGGAGAAAAAGGGAAAAAAAGGGAAAAAGGGGGAAAAAGGGGAAAAAGGGGAAAAGGGAAAAAAGGGGAAAAAAAGGGGGAAAATGAGCTTCGGGAGGTTGGAACTGGGCGGATTTTTTAAGGGGGAAAAAGGGAAAAAAGAGGAAAAAAAGGGGGAAAAGGAGCTGCGGGAGGTTGGAACTGGGCGGATTTTTTTGGTTTTTTTTCCTTGTGCAAATTGAATTTTTGATTTTTGCGTGAATTTCTTTTTTTTTCTGCCAGCGCAGAGATCGCGGTTTGGGTTTTTTGGTTTGGTTTGGGGTTTTTTTGTTTTGTTTTGTTTTTTTTTAGGGGTGATTTGGGGGTTGTTTGGGGGGATATTTGGGGTTTTCCCCGTTGCCATCCCCGCTCCCAGCCCCATTTCCAGCGCGTTTCTCTCCCCAAAGCTGCCGCGGCTGCTCCCAAAGAAAAAAAAAAAAACGCAGAAAAGGGAATTTTATGGCGGTTTTGGGGTCAAAAGGCAGAAATCTCCGGGTTCATCCGCACCAGGGAAAAGAGTCGAAGCTGCCTTTGGGGGGTTTAGGCGAAGCTTTTCCTCTGCAGGAATTTTGGGGAGAAAACAGAGGGAAAAGGGGAAAAAAAAAAATTAAAAAATCTGTGTACAGCCAGTTAAAAATGCCGGGGTGGCTTCGAGCGGGGGCTATGAAATAATTCTTTTATTCACCCCAAAATCTCCCAGACCCGCGGGATCCCTCGGCCCGCGTCCGTCTGTGCCTCTGTCTGTCAGTCTGTCTGTCTGTCCGTCCGTCCGTCCCTCCACCTGCCCGGCGCTCCTGGAGCCCCAAAGGGATTTTCTGGTTCCTTTTCCCACCTCCCTTTCCCGAACCCTTTTCCTCTCTGGGTGATCCCAGGGGAGGAATCGGGAGGGGGGGAAAAAAAAATTAAACGGGAATTGCCAGGAATTGGAAGGAATTGGGGTGAAAAAATGGGAGGAACTGGCAAAAATGGGAGGAATTCGCAAAAATGGGAGGAATTGCTAAAAATGGGAGGAACTGGCAAAAATGGGAGGAATTGCTAAAAATGGGAGGAATTGGCAAAAATGGGAGGAATTGGCAAAATGGGAGGAATTGGCAAAAATGGGAGGAATTGGCAAAAATGGGAGGAATTGCTAAAATGGGAGGAATTGCTAAAAATGGGAGGAATTGCCCAAACAAGAGGAATTGCCCGAAACGGGAGGAATTGCCCAAACAAGAGGAATTTCCCGGTTCCCACAATTCCGGTCTCAGGCTGCGGTGGAACCGAGGCAGGTCCCGGCTTTGGGATATTTCAGGTGGAAACGCTCACGGACCGCCAGGGAATGGAATTTTCCTCTTTCTCTCTGATTTTCAGGGCCCGGGGGGCGGAATTGGGATTTTGGAGGGGGAGGAACCCCTGGGGAGGGGCGGGGGGGGAGGGCAGGCCCGGTCCCAGCCCGGCCCGGGTGGGCAGAACCCCCCTGATCCACGTGGGAACAAACCACTAAAAAACCCCTAAAAATTAAAAATTAAAAATTAAAAATTAAAAATTAAAAATTAAAAATTAAAAATTAAAATTGTTAAAATAAAAAAGTGAAACAAGTTATATGGTAATACTGGGGCTTTTTGAAGAAGATCTGTTCTTACATAAGCCTTACATACCCTAAAGAAGGTATGTTCTTACATACTTGACCTCTCTTGTGCCTCTAAATCCAATAAGTACAAGAAGAAAGAGCAAAACTTTTGTTTTACTGCTTCTACAAAATAATGGTCTACGTGAGCATCCTTGTAATGTGGGAGAAATAATCTTTACAACAATAGTTTTATTTCATCTTAGCATTGCATACAAAAGAAGTGTATACCTGGTGTGTTCTTACTCATTAGTTCATGATTTAAATGTATGTTCCATAATGATATCCTTTGGGGATCCAACAGGTCTCAGCTTGTTTCCTTTTCAAAATCCCGTGTGTTCCTTGAGATTCTCTGAATCACTGTTCAGCTTCCTTTGGTACTTGCACATAAACCATGATCCCAGTAGTAAGTTGTGCTCATCACAGTCTCTTCAGAACTTATTCAGCCCCAAGAATTGTGATTAACCAGAACAGGTCGGGTACCTGCCCTGCTGATGCCATTCAGCCACAAGGAGGCTGTGCTTCACATTCTGCAGTCACGCAGGATCTTGTGTCAGCCTTTCCATTTAGTTTGTTACTCATTATCAGTAATTCCTTGTTGTCACAAAGAAATATCTGTGCTTTAGGAGTTTGGCACTATATAGCTTATTTTAATGAGGTTATTAAACCTACCTTGGCTTTATCTGCATCTGGCAATTCCTTTTTCTGCTACATATTATGAAAACACTCTTAGTCAATTTATTATTGATATTAATTTTTAATGTTTGCTGTAATCTGTGCTGGGTAATGTTATGAACTGTTTCTTTAAACCCGGGTTTGGGGGTCTGGGGACGGGGTTAAACCCGGGTTTGGGGGTCTGGGGACGGGGTTAAACCCGGGTTTGGGGGTCTGGGGACGGGTTAAACCCGGGTTTGGGGGTCTGGGGACAGGGTTAAACTGACCCTGTTAGGGATTAGCAAGGTTTGGGGTCAGGGTTAAACCCGGCCGGGTTTGGGGACGGGGTCAAACTGACCCTGTTAGGGATTAGCAGGGTTTGGGGTCAGGGTTAAACCCGGCTGGGTTTAGGGGGTTTGGGATCCGGGTTAAAGTCTGAGATCAGGGTTAAACCGGGCTGGGTTTAGCAGGGTTTGGGGTCAGGGTTAAACCCGGCTGGGTTTGGGGACGGGGTTAAACCCAGCCGGGTTTGGGGTCAGGGTTAAACCCAGCTGGGTTTAGGAGGTTTGGGATCCGGGTTAAAGTCTGAGATCAGGGTTAAACCGGGCTGACGGGGTTAAACCGGGCCGGGTTTGGGGGATTTGGGGCCAGGGTTAAAATTTGGGGTCAGGGTTACACCCGGCAGGGTTTGGGGTCAGGGTTAAACCCGGTTGCTTTTACAGGTTTGGGGTCAAGGTTAAATTTGGGGTCAGGGTTAAACCCGGCTGGGTTTAGGGGGTTTGGGATCCGGGTTAAAGTCTGAGATCAGGGTTAAACCGGGCTGGGTTTAGCAGGGTTTGGGGTCAGGGTTAAAGTTTGGGGTCAGGGTTAAACTGAGCCTGTTAGGGATTAACAGGGTTTGGGGTCAGGGTTAAACCCGGTTGTGTTTACAGGTTTGGGGTCAAGGTTAAATTTGGGGTCAGGGTTAATGGGAGCTGGGTTTAGGGGTTTTGTGGCCAGGGTTAAACCCGGTTGTGTTTACAGGTTTGGGGTCAAGGTTAAATTTGGGGTCAGGGTTAACAGGAGCTGGGTTTAGGGGTTTTGGGGCCAGGGTTAAACACGGCTGGGTTTAGGGGGTTTGGGGCCAGGGTTAAGCCGGACCGGGTTGAGCACAGGTTTGGGGTCAGGGTTAACGGGAGCTGGGCTCAGAGGGGTTTGGGGTCTTGGTTAAACCCAGCTGGGTCAAACTGAGCCAGGATCAGCAGGGTTTTGGGGTCTGGGCTTAAAACCAGCCGGGTTTAGGGGGTTTGGGGTCAGGGTTAAGCCGGACCGGGTTGAGCACAGGTTTGGGGTCAGGGTTAACGGGAGCTGGGCTCAGAGGGGTTTGGGGTCTGGGTTAAACCCAGCTGGGTTTAGAGGGTTTGGGGTCAGGGTTAAAGTTTGGGGTCTGGGCTAAACCCGGCCGGGTTTGGGGTCTGGGTTAAACCCGGCCGGGTTTGGGGTCTGGGTTAAACCAGGCCGGGTTTGGGGTCAGGGTTAAACCAGGCTGGGTTTGGGGTCTGGGTTAAACCAGGCCGGGTTTGGGGTCTGGGTTAAACCCGGCCGGGTTTAGGGGTTTGGGGTCAGGGTCGGGTTTTGGGTAGGGAGGGTTTGGGATGTGCTGGGGGGTTGGGAGCCAAAGCGGGCTGGGGGTCACAAAATAATGCTAATAATTATTATCATCATAATAACGATAATAACAATTCTTGTAGCAATGATAATAATTATTATAGTATTAACAATAGTAATTTAATTTAACTTAATATTATTGAATTTATCACGGCCATCTCTAAGTCCGAGCAGGGAGGCAGAAGGTGATTGATGGGGGTTCAAGTGATCAATTATCAGAATTCAAATGATCATTTATCAGAATTCGAGTGATCAATTATCAGAATTCAGATCATCATTTACCAGAATTCAAAGGATCATTTCTCGGGATTTAAATGATAATTTATCGGGATTTAAATGACCATTTCTCGGGATTTAAATGATCATTTCTCGGGATTTAAATGATAATTTATCGGGATTTAAATGACCATTTCTCGGGATTTAAATGATCATTTCTCGGGATTTAAATGATAATTTATCGGGATTTAAATGACCATTTCTCGGGATTTAAATAACCATTTCTCGGGATTTAATGATAATTTATCGGGATTTAAATGACCATTTCTCGGGATTTAAATGACCATTTCTCGGGATTTAAATGACCATTTCTCGGGATTTCATGACCATTTCTCGGGATTTAATGACCATTTCTCGGGATTTCATGACCATTTCTCGGGTGCAGGTGGCGGCTCTATGGGGCTCAGAAAATGCCGTGGCAGAGCCCGGCCCGTGCCGCTCTCCGGTGCCATTCCCGGGGTTCCCACGGTGACATTTCCGCCTCCCGGGGTGGAAAAGTCAAAAAATGCAGAGCATTGAACCCAAACCTGTGAACAGCGACAGGGAGAACACAGAACTTCAAAAATGTTAAAAATCCAGAGGGAGAACACGGAGCTTCAAAATCTTTCAGTGTCAAGAGGGAGAAGATAGAAATTTAAAAATTCTGTATTTAGAGGGGGAATATGGACCTTTAAAACCTTTTAATAGCAAGAGGAGAATATAGAAATTAAAAATTTCAATACCTAGAGGGAAAATCCCGAGCTTTAAAATCTTTCAAGATCTAGAGGGAGAATATAGAACTTTAAAATCTTTAAACACCAAGAGGGAGATTATAGACTTACAAATTTTTAAATCTTGACAGGAAGAGTACAGAACTTTAAAAACTTCCAATACCAAGAGAAAGAAAATAGAAAATAAATGGTTTTAAATACCGAGAGGGAGGATAGAGACATTCAAAACCTTTTAATACCAAGAGCAGAATACAGAATTATTTTATTTTTAATATTGAGAGGGACAACACAGAGCTGCAAAACCTTTCAATATCAAGAGGGAGAGCACAGAAATTAAATTCCTTTCAGTATTTAGAGGGAGGATTCCGATCTGGAAAAGCAGGAGGGACCAGAAGGGAACAATTTCAAACCTCGGCGGGCTCGGCGAGGGGCGGGAGCGGGGCCGGGAGCGGGGCCGGGAGCGGGGCCGGGAGCGGGGCCGGGAGCGGGGCCGGGAGCGGGGCCGGGAGAGGAGCCGGGAGAGGAGCCGGGAGAGGAGCCGGGAGAGGAGCCGGGAGAGGGGCCGGGAGAGGAGCCGGGAGCGGGGCCGGGAGCGGGGCCGGGAG
>NW_024365270.1:11530-15586 GCF_014805655.1 Passer montanus
TATCCCCCGCTGTCCCTCTGTCCCCCTGTCCCTCTGTCCCGCTGTCCCGCTGTCCCGCTGTCCCCCTGTCCCGCTGTCCCCGTGTCCCCCTGTCCCCCTGTCCCGCTGTCCCCGTTATCCCCCGCTGTCCCTCTGTCCCGCTGTCCCGCTGTCCCGCTGTCCCGCTGTCGCAGAGGCGGCGGGCCCGTGTCCCGCGGAGGGCTGCGCGCTGCGGCGCGGCCGCAAGAAGCGCGTCCCGTACAGCAAGGGGCAGCTGCGGGAGCTGGAGCGGGAGTTCGCCGGGAGCCGCTTCATCACCCGCGAGCGCCGCCGCCGCATCGCCGCCGCCACCGGCCTGAGCGAGCGCCAGGTCACCATCTGGTTCCAGAACCGCCGCGTCAAGGACAAGAAGCTGCTGGCCAAGGGCAAGGCCAGCGCCGGCGGCACGGCCTGAGCGGGCCGGGCCACCGGGACACCGGGACACCCGCGGGACACCGGGAACCCTGCGGGGCACCGGGAACACCGCGGGACACCGGGAACACCGGGAACCCTGCGGGACACCGGGAACACCCGCGGGACACCGGGAACACCGGGAACCCTGCGGGGCACCGGGACACCCGCGGGACACCGGGAACACCGGGAACCCTGCGGGGCACCGGGACACCCGCGGGACACCGGGAACACCGGGAACCCCGCGGGGCACCGGGACACCCGCGGGACACCGGGAACACCGGGAACCCTGCGGGGGACCGGGAACACCGGGAACCCCGTGGGGCACCGGGAACACCCGTGGCACCGGGAAAACCGGGAACCCCGTGGGGCACCGGGAACACCCGTGGCACCGGGAAAACCGGGAACCCTGCGGGGCACCGGGACACCCGCGGGACACAGGGACCCCCGTGGGGCACAGGGATCCCCGCAGGGCACCGGGATCCCCGCGGCACCGGGAATCCCCCGTGGGGCACCGGGACACCGGGAACCCCGCGGGGCACCGGGACCCCCGCCTGGCACAGATTTTTATTTTTATTTTTATTTTTATTTTTATTTTTATTTTTATTTTTATTTTTATTTTTATTTTTATTTTTATTTTTATTTTTATTTTTATTTTTATTTTTATTTTTATTTTTATTTTTATTTTTATTTTTATTTTTATTTTTATTTTTATTTTTATTTTTATTTTTATTTTTATTTTTATTTTTATTTTTATTTTTATTTTTATTTTTATTTTTATTTTTATTTTTATTTTTATTTTTATTTTTATTTTTATTTTTATTTTTATTTTTATTTTTATTTTTATTTTTATTTTTATTTTTATTTTTATTTTTATTTTTATTTTTATTTTTATTTTTATTTTTATTTTTATTTTTATTTTTATTTTTATTTTTATTTTTATTTTTATTTTTATTTTTATTTTTATTTTTATTTTTATTTTTATTTTTATTTTTATTTTTATTTTTATTTTTATTTTTATTTTTATTTTTATTTTTATTTTTATTTTTATTTTTATTTTTATTTTTATTTTTATTTTTATTTTTATTTTTATTTTTATTTTTATTTTTATTTTTATTTTTATTTTTATTTTTATTTTTATTTTTATTTTTATTTTTATTTTTATTTTTATTTTTATTTTTATTTTTATTTTTATTTTTATTTTTATTTTTATTTTTATTTTTATTTTTATTTTTATTTTTATTTTTATTTTTATTTTTATTTTTATTTTTATTTTTATTTTTATTTTTATTTTTATTTTTATTTTTATTTTTATTTTTATTTTTATTTTTATTTTTATTTTTATTTTTATTTTTATTTTTATTTTTATTTTTATTTTTATTTTTATTTTTATTTTTATTTTTATTTTTATTTTTATTTTTATTTTTATTTTTATTTTTATTTTTATTTTTATTTTTATTTTTATTTTTATTTTTAATTTTTTTTTATTTTTATTTTATTTTATTTTTATTTTTATTTTAAAATTTATTTTTATTTTTACTTTTATTTTTTAAATTTATTTTTATTCTAATTTTTATTTTTTTTAATTTTCATTTTATTTCCTCGGCTCTTGCCAGGGTCAGGGAAGCTCCAGCTCCACCCTGGCCATTTCTTTGTTCCAAGGCAGCGGCTCCCCCTTAAACCCACCTGGAACTCCTAAAAAACCTCTGAACAGGCGAATAAATCTTTTATTTTTTAAATTTATTTTTATTCTAATTTTTATTTTTTTTAATTTTCATTTTATTTCCTCGGCTCTTGCCAGGCTCAGGGAAGCTCCAGCTCCACCCTGGCCATTTCTTTGTTCCAAGGCAGCGGCTCCCCCTTAAACCCACCTGGAACTCCTAAAAAACCTCTGAACAGGCGAATAAATTCCACGGATTCCACCCAAAATCCGCCTTTTCCCCTCTGCCTTTTCCTTCTTTTCCAAATCCCAGGTTCCAAACCGCATTTTGCCCCAAATAATGTTATTTTTTTGTTGTTTAATAAAGGATTTATTGAACATTTGGAGTTCCCGGCCGCGCTCCCCCTTGGGTTTTTTCCCTTTTTTCCCCTTTTTCCCCCCAGATTTTTCCTCCCTGCGGAGCCTTTCCCTGGTGACGTCACAACCCCAGAGAGGCGAACAGCCAATGGCCGGGCGCGCCGAGGTATGACGTCAGCACAGCAGGCGTTGCTGACGTCATCAACCCCGCCCCGCGCCGCTCGGCGAAAAATCCCCGAAAAAAGCAGGAAAAGGGATTTTTGGGGAGGGGGAATCCAGGAGCTCCTCCCCACCCAAATCCCGCTGAAAATCCCCCATTTTCCCCAATCCACTTGGATTTTTTAAAATTTCTTTCAATTGATTTCATTTTTTATTTATTTATTTTTTAAAATTGATTGAAATTTAATTTTTTTTTAAATTTTTTTAATTGATTTCTTAAAATTTCTGCCCCAGCGGGTCAATCCCGGCCCCGGGTCCCCTTTCCCACCATTCTCGGGGGTATTTGGATTTTCTGGGCTGAGGGAGGGATGAGAACCCCAAAATCCGCCCATTTCCCCCCGATTTTACCAATATTGACCTTTCTCCCCCCAATTCCCGCGGGTCTGCAGGGGCGGCGCTGCCCGAGCCTGGCGCGTCCCCGAAGGACAGGAAATAAAAATAAAAATTAAAATAATCCCGTAAAACCCCAGCCAGTGCCGCTGGATTTATGGCTTTGGGAAGGGTCGCTCCCTCCCAGCTCCCCTCCGTGCTCGGGGCTCATCCCGTTAGGAAAAATGGGGCTTGCTCTCTTTTAAAGGGGTTTTCTCTATTTTAAGGGGTTTTTTCTCTATTTTAAATGGGTTTTTAAATTTATTTTAAGTGGGTTTTTTCTCTATTTTAAAGGGTTTTTCTCTATTTTAAGCGGTTTTTTCTCTATTTTAAAAGGGTTTTTTCCTCTATTTTTTCCCCTCCATTCTTTTATTTTTTCCCATTTTCCACCCAGACACCTTTTCCCAGTATCCCCAAACCAGCAGGAAAGCCACAGACCAGTGGGAAACTGGGATCAAACTGGGAGCCATGGCTCAAACTGGGAAACTGGGCTCAGACTGGGAGACGTGGATCAAATTGTGAGCTGCTGCACAAACTGGGAACTGTCCCTCAGACTGGGAGCCATGGATCAAACTGGGAGCCATGGATCAAACTGGGAGCCAGGGATCAAACTGGGAGCCATGGATCAAACTGGGAGCCAGGGATCAAACTGGGAAACTGAGCTCAGGCTGGGAACCGTCCCTCAGACTGGGAGCCGTGGCTCAGACTGGGAGCTGCGGCTCAAACTGGGAGCCGTGGATCAAACTGGGAGCTGTGGCTCAAACTGGGAGCTGTGGCCCAAACTGGGAGCCGTGGCTCAGACTGGGAGCCGTGGCTCAAACTGGGAGCTGTGGCTCAGACTGGGAGCCGTGGATCAAACTGGGAGCTGTGGCTCAAACTGGGAGCTGTGGCCCAAACTGGGAGCCGTGGCTCAAACTGGGAGCTGTGGCTCAAACTGGGAGCTGTGGCTCAGACTGGGAGCCGTGGCTCAAACTGGGAGCTGTGGCTCAAACTGGGAGCTGTGGCTCAGACTGGGAGCCGTG
>NW_024365270.1:15796-30932 GCF_014805655.1 Passer montanus
TTTATAAACTTTATTATTTTTTGGAGGGGGCGCAGCCGGCAGGGGAGGGGGCGCAGGCCGGGCAGGGGAGGGGGCGCAGGCCGGGCAGGGGAGGGGGCGCAGCCGGCAGGGGAGGGGGCGCAGGCCGGGCAGGGGAGGGGGCGCAGGCCGGGCAGGGGAGGGGGCGCAGCCGGCAGGGGAGGGGGCGCAGCCGGGGCAGGGCTGTAAACGCCCGCGGCGGCCCCAGCAAAGGCGGGGAGGGCCCGACACCCTCGTAAAGCGCCGGGAAGGAGCCGCGCCGGGGCCGCTCCCCCCTCCCGCTGCCGTTGAACTTGAGACTCGCAAAACCCGGGCCAGAGCAGCGCTAAAAACCGGGCTAAACCGGCTCCCAACCCGGGCTAAAACGGCTGCGATTATGGGGCAAAACAGCTCCGAATGTGGGGCAAAACAGCTGCAAATGTGGGGTAAAACAGCCACAAATATGGGGTAAAACAGCTCCGAATGTGGGGCAAAACAGCTCCGAATGTGGGGTAAAACAGCTGCAAGTCAGGGACAAAACAGCTCCAAATGTGGGGTAAAACAGCTCCAAATGTGGGGCAAAACATCTGCAAATGTGGGGCAAAACAGCTCCGAATGTGGGGTAAAACAGCCACAAATATGGGTTAAAACAGCCGCGAATTTGGGGTAAAACAGCTCCAAATCTGGGGTAAAACAGCTGCAAGTCAGGGACAAAACAGCTCCAAATCTGGGGTAAAACCGGCTCCAAATCTGGGATAAAACAGCCGCGAATCTGGGAAAAAACCAGCTCCGAATTTGGGGTAAAACAGCCACAAATCTGGGTTAAAACAGCTCCGAATCTGGCCTAGAAAAGCCCCCAAACCGGAGGCACAGTGGCACGGAAATCTGGGGAAGAGCAGCCCCAAAACCTGGGTTTAAAAAAAGCCCAAATCTAAAAAACAGCTGCAAATCTGGGAAAAAACCAGCTCCGAATCTGGGGTAAAACATTAACAAATATGGGGTAAAACAGCTCCAAACCTGGGATAAAACAGCCACAAATCTGGGTTAAAACAGCTCCGAATCTGGCCTAGAAAAGCCCCCAAACCGGAGGCACAGTGGCACGGAAATCTGGGGAAGAGCAGCCCCAAAACCTGGGTTTAAAAAAAGCCCAAATCTGGGCTTAAAAAAAGCCAAAACTCGGGAAAGAGCAGCTCCAAAACCTGGGCTAAACCAGAACCAAAACTGGGCTAGATCATCCTAAAATCTGGGCTAAACCAGCCCCAAATCCTGAGCTAAACCAGCCCCAAATCCTGAGCTAAACCAGCCCCAAATCCTGAGCCAAACCAGCCCCAAATCCTGAGCTAAACCAGCCCCAAATCCTGAGCTAAACCAGCCCCAAATCCTGAGCTAAACCAGCCCCAAATCCTGAGCTAAACCAGCCCCAAATCCTGAGCTAAACCAGCCCCAAATCCTGAGCTAAACCAGCCCCAAATCCTGAGCTAAACCAGCCCCAAATCCTGAGCTAAACCAGCCCCAAATCCTGAGCTAAACCAGCCCCAAATCCTGAGCTAAACCAGCCCCAAATCCTGAGCTAAACCAGCCCCAAATCCTGAGCTAAACCAGCCCCAAATCCTGAGCTAAACCAGCCCCAAATCCTGAGCTAAACCAGCCCCAAATCCTGAGCTAAACCAGCCCCAAATCCTGAGCTAAACCACCCCAAACCCCCCATCTCAGGGATGGCCCCACCGCGCCTTTCCCTGCCCCTTTCCCTCCCCCTCCTCTCTTTTGTCCAAGTTCATTCCCAGCGCACAAAGTCTGCCTGGGTTTTTTTTTATTTTTATTTTTTTTAGTTTTATTTCAGGTTTTCCCCCCTCTTTCCCTTTCCCCTTCAAAGGATTTTGTCATTGAACTTGAGCCCGCGCCGTAAACATTCCTGGGCTGTCATTAACGGCGACCCCAGCCTGCTCTGCCTGCCCCGTAAAAGTTCCTTTTTTTTCCCCCTCACCTCGTTTTTTTCCTCAATTCCAGCCCCTAAAACAATCCCAAAATTTCATTTTCCCCTCCCGCCCTCTGCGTCTGTTCAAAATTTGAATTATTGTTGATTTTTCCCCTCGGATTTTTAATGTGCGAGCTGCCCGACGTCACCAAAAGTTCATTTTTTACCCCGTTTTTCCCCAATCCGAGCCCCTAAAATAAACCCAAATATTTCATTTGATTCCTTACAAAAAGGGTCTCCCCTTTTTGTCCCCTCCGTCCATTCCAAATTTGAATTATTGCCGATTTTCCCCGAATTTTTGATGCCACTTCGTCCTTTCAGACCTGAAAACAAACCAGGAGAACTCCTGGAGCCAAATTACGGTTTAAATTTAATTAAATTTCAGCGATAACAACACCGGACATCCGACAAATTTAAAATTCGATATTTAAATAAAACCTTCCAGGCTGTTTTATTTTGACAAACCCGCCTTCAGCTCTGCACAAAGGCGAACCAGATTTGATTTTCCCCCACTGAAATCCATTTTTCCCCCTCTCTCTGCTGGACGATTCCATCGCTTCTCACAAAATTAAAGATTTTTAGGACCCCCAAACCCCCGGAATAAATTTATTATTCACAGCCGCGCTGGCTCCCACCCCACCAGGACCAAACCTCCCAAAACAACCCCAAAAAATCGCTTTTTTTCCTGGCGTTTTTTCCCCGCTGCTGCTCAGAAATCCCATCCAGGGGAGGAATATTTGGATTTTCCGAGCAGGATTTCCGCTGCGTTCCTGGGTTCCCGCTCCGCTCCTGCTGCAGGGCTCCGTGCGCTGAATTTTAATTTCAAAACTCCGCAGTCCGGGGCTGCCGCAACCCGCAGGGAAAAAAAAAATAAAAAAGAAAAGAGGTTTTTTTTTTAAAAAAAAAAAAAGAGGCGTTTTTCAATTCATCTCAGGCGCTCCTCGGGCTTTACTCGGATCAATAAACTCATTTTTTAAACCCCATTTTTTAATTGAAAGGGTGATTAATGAGCGGGCAGAAAGGCGAGGGTGAATATTTGAATTTTGCCGCATTCCGCGGCTTCACTGCGAAAATAAAAACAAAAATAAAATTCGATTCCTCCGCGCGGGAGCCCGGTGGTGAAATCAGGAGAAAAAACCGATTTATTCCTAAAGATTTTCGCCAAAGGATCCCGAAATCCCCGCTGGGAGGGGAAAAAACCCTTTAAAAACCCCAATTTTCCCGAAAATTGGAGAATTTCGGCTGCACCCGAGGTCACCTCGGCAGAAATTTTTCAGTGGCTGTTGGGGTTTTTTTTTCCTTCTAAAGTTGTATTTTAAATTATTATTTATTTAATATTTATTTAATGATTGACTTCATTATTTATTATTCCCTTTAAGACTCATCCCCTTGCTTTTAATTTTAATTGTAATTAATTTTTCAAGGAAGTCTCCGTGCATGGGCTCAGGGATGGTTCCACCCACTGAATAAAACAGCGGAAAAATTGGGTTTTTTTTTCAAACCATTCCACGGTGGTTTTGGTCCTAAAAACCAAAAATCCCCCCCAAAAGCGGCTCGAAAATCGGGATTTTTGTGCCGGGTGAGCAGCTGCTCCTCTCCGGGGTTACCTGGATGGAAATCCATCAAAATTCCCCCAAAATTCCCCCAAAAAGCTCCAGGAAATCGCTCGGTGTGGGGTTTGGGAAAGCTCAAAGGCTCCTCCTGCTCGTTTGGGAGCAAAATAATGGAGAATAAATGAAATAATCGGGACAAAAGCAAGTTTAGGAATAAAGCAGAATATAAAAATAAAACCACATTAAATAAAACAAAAATTAAAATAATTAGAATAGAATAAAATAAAGTATAAGGGTTTAAAAAAATAATTAAATTCCATCAAATAATATAATAAAAAATAAAATAAATACATAACCATAGAATTATTTGATAATATTTATTCTTTTATGCACTTTATCATTTTATACACCTGATTATTGTATGCCCTTTGTTGTTTTATACCCTTTATTATTTTATCAACTTAATCATTTTATACCCTTTACTATTTTACAAACTTCATTGTTTTATACCCTTCATCATTTTATACCCTTTATCACTTTTACCCTTTATTATTTTATACCCTTTATCACTTTTACCCTTTATCATTTTATAAACTTTATTATTTTTTGTCACCGTCTCGTGCCTTCTCCCCTTTTTCGGGATTTCTTTGGGATTTATTCAGGGTTTATTCGGGATTTATTTGGGATTCATTCAAGATTTATTCCGGATTTATTCGGGATTCATTCAGGATTTATTCGGGATTTATTCAGGATTTATTCGGGATTTATTTGGGATTTATTCAGGGTTTATTCAGGATTTATTTGGGATTTATTCAGGGTTTATTCAGGATTTATTTGGGATTTATTCAGGATTCATTCAAGATTTATTCTCTTTATCCAACAGGAAAAGCTCGGCTCACTGGAGGGAAGGAGAGGGGCTGGGAGTGGGGCTGGGAATGGGGATGGGAATGGGAATGGGAATGGGAATGGGAAACTGGGAATGGGAATGGGATGGGAATGGGGATGGGGATGGGAATGGGAATGGGGATGGGGATGGGAATGGGGATGGGGATGGGAAACTGGGAATGGGAAATGGGAACGGGGATGGGAATGGGAATGGAAATGGGGATGGGGCTGGGAATGGGGATGGGAATGGGAGAGATCATCCTGGGAATGAGGATGGGAGCGATCCCGGTGCTCCCCCGGGAACATCCCGGGAATGGGATCCAGGGATCAGCCCGGGAATGGGATCCAGGGATCAGCCCGGGAATGGGATCCAGGGATCTCCTTCTCTCCACCCAGCTGAGCTTTTCCCGCTGGATAAAGAGAATAAATCCTGAATAAATCCGGAATGAATCCCGAATGAATGGGGATCGGATCCAGGGAACATCCCGGGAATGGGATCCAGAGAATATCCCGGGAATGGGATCCAGGGATCAGCCCGGGAATGGGATCCCAGAGGGTTCAGGGGCTGGGCGTGCCTGGAATCGCGGGAAACAGGATTGGGAATGGCCTGAGGGACCTTCCCTTCCCTTCCCTTCCCTTCCCTTCCCTTCCCTTCCCTTCCCTTCCCTTCCCTTCCCGGAATGGCCTGAGGGACCTTCCCTTCCCTTCCCTTCCCTTCCCTTCCCTTTTTTACCCAATTTCCCCCAATTTTTTTATTTTTCGCCCCAATTCATCCAGGCTGTTCCCCCCGCTCTGGATTTCTCCAAACCCACACGAAAAACGCCGATTTTGGCTCCTCCTTCGGCCCCGGGATCACTTTCCCACCTGTGTCCCCGGCGCTCATAAATCCCAATTTCTTTCCCATCCCTCCCGATTTTCCTCAGGGGTTTTCTCTTGGATGCTGGGAACGCTCAACTTCCCCAGCCAGCAGCACGCAAAAAAAATATCCAATTTTTGCCCGGTTTGTAATTTTGTTTTAATTTTTAACGCACCTCGGTGCCTCCAGCTCTGTGACAAAGAGGGAGCACGCCAAAAAAAACCGCGTTTTTTGGCCAATTTGTAAATTTTAAACACACCTCGGTGCCAAAAAAAAACATTTTTGGCCGATTTGTAATTTCTAAATATATTTTTAACACACCTCGATGCCAGTAAAACCCCAATTTTTGGCCGATTTGTAATTTTTAAAGGTATTTTTAACAGACCTCGGTGCGTCCAGGTTCCTGACAAAGCAGCCGTGGTGGGAGCATGCAAAAAAAAATCAGATTTTTTGGCCAATTTGTAAATTTTAAAGGTAATTTTAACGCACCTCGGTGCCAAACCCCCAATTTTTGGCCAATTTGTAAAATTTAAAGGTATTTTTAACGCGTTTCTGTGCCAAACCCCCCGATTTTGGCGGATTTGTGGATTTCAAGGTATTTTTAACACAGCTCTGTGCCAAAAAATCCGATTTTTGGCGGATTTGTAAATTTTAAAGGGGTGGGAAAGGATGGGAAAGGGATGGAAAAAGAGGGAAAATTGTGGGAAAGGGATGAGAAAGGGATGGAAAATGATGGGAATGGGATGGGAAAGGATGGAAAAGGGGTGGGAAAGGACGGGAAAGGGATGGAAAATAATGGGAATGGGATGGAAAAGGAGGGAAAGGGATGGGAAAGGATGGGAATGGGATAGGAAAGGGATGGAAAATGGATAGAAAATGCTGGGAAAGAGATAGGAAAGGAATGGGAATGGGATGGGAAATGATGGGAAAGGGATGGGATGGGAAAAGATGGGAAATGCTGGAAAAGGGATGGAAAATGCTGGAAAAGGGATGGAAAATAATGGGAAAGGGTTGGGAATGGGATGGCAAAGGCTGTGTGCGACACCCCGAATGTCCGTGGGGTCACCCCAAACCCTGCGGGGTCCCCGGTCCCTCCCCCCGGAGCTCTCCGCGGTGCTGCCCCGGCCCGGAACCGGCAGAGCCTCGGGGGGGGAAACCCAAATTCCATCGATTGTCCCCGTTCCCCCTGTGAAAAACCCCAAATTCCATCGATTGTCCCCGTTTCCCCTGTGGAAAAACCCAAATTCCATCGATTGTCCCCGTCCCCCTGTGGAAACCCCAAAATTCCATCGATTGTCCCCGTTCCCCCTGTGGAAAAAAAAACAAATTCCATCGATTATCCCCGTTCCCCCTGTGGAAAAACCCCAAAATTCCATCGATTGTCCCCTTTCCCCCTGTGAAAAACCCCAAATCGCACCGATTGTCCCCGCTCCGCCACCGCGGGACTCGCGTCTCTGCCATTTACCTGAGAAAAAAAATAAAAATTCCATTTATTGTCCCGGTTCTGCCACAGGGAACGCGAGTCTCTGCCATTTACCTGTAAAAAAAAAATAAAAATTCCATTTATTGTCCCGGTTCTGCCACAGGGAGCGCGAGTCTCTGCCATTTACCTGCGGAAAAACCCAAATTGGATTTCTTGTCCCTGCTCGGCCGCCGCGGGACGCGGTCCCCGAGCATTTCCCTGTGAACAGAAAAAATCCGGATTACATTTGTTGTTCCTGTTCTGGCACCGCGGGGCCCGAGCCGCGAGCATTTCCTGCTGGAAAGAACAAAATCAGATTTATTGTTCCTGTTCCGCCACCGCGGGGCTCGGTCCGGGAGCGTTTCCTGGTGCTCCTGGTCATTTTTAATTCTGGCTTAATTTTAATTAATTTTATTTTAAATGCAGCTTAATTTTAAATTATGTTTATTTTTAATTCTGGCTTCTTTTAAATTCAGTTTCTTTTTAATTCAGTTTCTTTTCAATTCTGCTCATTTTAAATTCAGTTTATTTTAAATTCTGCCCATTTTAAATTCAGTTTATTTTAAATTCAGTTTTTTTTAAATTCAGTTTCTTCTAAATTCAGTTTCTTTTAAACTCAGTTTCTTTTTAATTCACTTTATTTTTAATTCTGTTTCTTTTAAATTCAGTTTATTTTAAATTCAGTTTATTTTAAATTCAGTTTATTTTAAATTCAGTTTATTTTTAATTCAGTTTCTTTTAAACTCAGTTTCTTTTTAATTCACTTTATTTTTAATTCTGTTTCTTTTTAATTCACTTTATTTTAAATTCAGCTTATTTTTACTTCAGTTCTTTTCCCTTTTCGATGAAATCCGCCCCGTTTTACCCACCCCAAACTCCCGGGGCTCTGCCCCATCTGCCTTTCCCATTTCAGCACTTTTCCCATGAAAATTTCCCAGAAATTTGAGCTTTTGCCGGAAGGAGCCGCGAAACCCCCGCGAGCATCCCCGGCTCGGCTCAGCCCAGCCGGGATTGCCCTCTCCTGGAGGGCGGCGGATTCGCACCCCAAAATCCCAAAAAACTTCTTTGGGGATGGAATTCGCATCCCAAAATCCCAAAATCCTTCTTTGGGACAGGAATTCCCATCCCAAAATCCCAAAATCCTTCTTTGGGGCAGGAATTCCCACCCCAAAATCCCCAAATCCTTCTTTGGGACAGGAATTCCCACCCCAAAATCCCAAAATCCTTCTTTGGGGCTGGAATTCCCACCCCAAAATCCCAAAATCCTTCTTTGGGGCTGGAATTCGCATCCCAAAATCCCAAAATCCTTCTTTGGGGCTGGAATTCCCACCCCAAAATCCCAAAAATCCTTCTTTGGGACAGGAATTCCCACCCCAAAATCCCAAAATCCTTCTTTGGGGCAGGAATTCCCACCCCAAAATCCCAAAATCCTTCTTTGGGACAGGAATTCCCATCCCAAAATCCCAAAATCCTTCTCTGGGGCTGGAATTCCCACCCCAAAATCCCCAAAACCCTTCCTTAAGGCCGGAATTCCCACACCTGCAGAAATTAGGAAATTCCCATCCCAAAAACCCAAAACCCCCTCAATTTAGGGCTGGAATTGCCAGCCCGAAAATTATTTATTTCAACAAAAATTGTATTCAATAAATAAAATTTATTAAAATAAAAGAAATTCATTTATGAATACAGATATTTCCTGAAATGAAATTCCCATTTTCCAGCAGCTCAGGAGCTTTCTGACCCCGGCTCGGGAGATTTCCGTGCCCGAAACCTGAATTTCCTGCCCTTTTCCCCAGAAATGGGAGGGAATTCCCTCTTTGCCCGCCGGCCCCGAGCTCCTCCGGCTCTGGGTTAATTGCGGCGCGTTAATTAGCCGAGCCCGGGGCTCCCTCTAGCGCCGCTCGGTCCTTCCCGGCCCTTCCCACCATTCCCGAGCCTTTTCCAGGTCTGGGATGGGGCAGGAAAACCCCCCCAAGGCCCTCTCTGGGGGGATTTATTACAAACCTTGGAAAATCCTGAATTTCCAGCCCCTCCTGCGCTCCTAACCCTTTTTCCCTTTTTTCCTTTTTTTCTTTTTTTTCCTTTTTTTCCTTTTTTCCTTTTTTTCCTTTTTTTAAAATTTTTTCGGGTTTTTTTCCTTTTTTCTTTTTTTTCCTTTTTTTCCTTTCTTTCCTTTTTTCCTTTTTTCTTTTTTCCTTTTATTCTTTTTTCCTTTTTTCCTTTTTTCTTTTTTCCTTTTTTTCCTTTTTTTTCCCCTTTTTTCCTTTTCTTCATTTTTTCCTTTTTTCCCTTTCTTTCCTTTTTTCCTTTTTTTCCTTTTTTTTTAATTTTTTCCTTTTTTTCATTTTTTCCTTTTTTTCCTTTTTTTCATTTTTTCCTTTTTTTCCTTTTTTCCTTTTTTCCTTTTTTCCCTTTTTCCTTTTTTTCCTTTTTCCTTTTTTCCTTTTTTAATTTTTTCCTTTTTTTTCCCTTTTTTTCCTTTTTTTCCCTTTTTTCCTTTTCTTCATTTTTTCCTTTTTTCCTTTTTTTCCCTTTTTTCCCTTTTTTTCCCTTTTTTCCCTTTTTTCCCTTTTTTTCCCTTTTGCCCTTTTTTCCCTTTTTTCCCTTTCTTTCCTTTCTTTCCTTTTTTTCCTTTTCTCCCTTTTTCCCCCAGAAGATTCCCAGCGCCGGGGCCTCCGGAGCAATAAACCCCGGGGCTGTGGCTGCCGCCCCCCTCAGGTATGCATCCCACAATTCCGGAGCTAAACTGATTTTTTTTTTTTCCCAAATTCCCCTTTTTCCGTGAGTTTTCCCTCCCTCGGCCCGCGGCAGACGCGCCTCGAGTTTCAGCCCCCCCAGACCGTGACCCCAAGGTCAGACGTCTCTAATCCCAAAAAAAACATCCCCGAGTCCGTCTGTCCCGAAATTCCTCGGCACCGATCCCTCCCCCTCCCCCTCCCCTCCCCCTCCTCGAAAGGGGAAGAAAAGGGAAAAAAAAAATCCCGGCGCATTAATAAAAATAATCTATGAGGGGCAGCTCGGGGGTGGGGAGAGCCCTCGAAGGAGAGGAGAGACCTTAAAAGGCCCCGCTCAGGCAGGACGGGACCAAACGGGCCGGGACCTCCCTCGGACCCGGGCTCGGGGTCGTTTCGGGGTTTTTTAATTTGATTCTGGGGTTTTTAACTTTATTTTGGGGATTTTTTGTTTCGTTTTGGGGTTTTTAATTTTATTTTGAGGATTTTTTGCCGCCCCCCTCAGGTATGCATCCCACAATTCCGGAGCTAAACTGATTTGGGTTTTTTTTCCCCAAATTCCCCTTTTTCCGTGAGTTTTCCCTCCCTCGGCCCGCGGCAGACGCGCCTCGAGTTTCAGCCCCCCCAGACCGTGACCCCAAGGTCAGACGTCTCTAATCCCAAAAAAAACATCCCCGAGTCCGTCTGTCCCGAAATTCCTCGGCACCGATCCCTCCCCCTCCCCCTCCCCTCCCCCTCCGGTTTCCCTGTGGGGTTGGCAATTCCCGGCCGGGTTTTTGGGGTCCCCGCAGCTCCTGCCCCATTTTCTGGGATTTCCTTTCCCAGTTTTGCTTTTTCCCCTCTGCAGATCCACTCGGGCCCTCGATTCCGTTAATTAAGCCCGTAATTAGATGGACCCTGCCCGAAGCCGCTCGAGGCTCTGGCCCCAAATTCCCTTTGGGAGGACAAAGGGCAGAGCCCGGATCCACCCGGGATTTCCGATCCTCGGCACACCCGGGACAAGCTCGGGGGGCTCCCCCCTTCCCGGCCATCCCAAGGATCCCAAAAACCCCAAAAAAACCCCAAAAAAACCCCCAAAAAAACCCCAAAATCCCCGCTGGGATCCCAGCGCGCTCCGGGCGCTCCCAAGGCCAGGCCTGGAGCAGCTCTAGGCTCGAGGTTTGGGGTTTGGGGTTTAAGCTCGGCCTAAACCCGGGCGAAAGCGGCCCGGGGAGAGGGACGGGAGGGAACGGGACGGGCTTTGTCCCGGGATGGGACGGGCTTTGTCCCGGGATGGGACGGGCTTTGTCCCGGGATGGGACGGGCTTTGTCCCGGGATGGGACGGAGCTTTGTCCTGGAATGGAATGGGATTTTATCCGGGAGTGGGGTGGAATTTTGTCCCGAAATGGGACGGGATTTTATCCCGCAATGGGACGGAGCTTTGTCCTGGAATGGGACGGGATTTTATCCCGAGAGTGGGACGGGATTTTATCCCGGGATGGGACGGGATTTATCTGGGAGTGGGGCGGAACTTTATCCGGGAGTGGGACAGAGCTTTGTCCCGGGAATGCGGCGGAGCTTTGTCCCGGGATGGGATGGAATTTTGTCCGTGAGTGAGACGGAGCTTTGTCCTGGAATGGGACGGGATTTTATCCCGAGAGTGGGACGGGATTTATCTGGGAGTGGGGTGGAATTTTGTCCCGAAATGGGACGGGATTTTATCCCGGGATGGGACGGAGCTTTGTCCCAGAACGGGACGGGATTTTATCCCGAAAGTGGGACGGGATTTATCTGGGAGTGGGGTGGAACTTTACCCGGGAGTGGGACAGAGCTTTGTCCCGGGAATGCGGCGGAGCTTTGTCCCGGGATGGGATGGAATTTTGTCCGTGAGTGAGGCGGAATTTTGTCCCGGGGAATGGGACGGAACTTTATCCGGAGTGGGACGGAATTTTACCTGGGAGCGGGACGGGACTTTGTCCCGGGAGTGGCACGGGACTTTGTCCCGGGAGTGGCACGGGACTTTGTCCCAGGAGTGGCACGGGACTTTGTCCCGGGCTCGTAAAAAGTTCTCCCGGGCGGTTTCGGGCCCGCGGGCTGGGAGTGACTTTTACGAGCGGGGTTTGGCTCTTGTCCAGGGCTGCCGCCTGCCCTTTTCCCTGACGGGAGCTCGGGGTGTTTTCCTTCGCTTTTCCAACGAGCTGATTTTTGAGAGTTAAAATTAAAAAAAAAAAAAAAAATTAAATAATCAAATTTCTTTTTAAAAGTCAAAAATTAAAAGAAAAAAAAATAAAATAAAAAAGGCCCCTTTTAGCCGAGACACCCTAAATTTTAATCCGGGCTTTTCCCTTGATTCCTCTCCGTGCTTTTCTCCCAAACTCCTGAAATTCCCACCCCGGGATTTCCCTTCTTTCCTCCCCGTTCTCCCTCCGCAGTTCCCGCCGGCCCCGGGAACGGGACGGGAGCAAATGCCGGCAGCGGGGTCGCGGCGGGACCGTCCCGGTTTGTCCCCGCTTTGTCCCCCTGTCCCGGTTTGTCCCCCTGTCCCGGTTTGTCCCTCAATCCCGGGTTTATCTCTATCCTCTCAGTCTCGGTTTATCCCCTCAATACTGGTTTATCCTCCCGGTCCCGGTTTGTCCCTCAATCCCGGGTTTATCTCTCAGTCCCGGTTTTTCCCCTGTCCCGGGTTTATCCCCTGTCCCTGTTTATCCCCCCTGTCCCGGTTTGTCCCTCAATCCCGGGTTTATCTCTCAGTCCCGGTTTTTCCCCTGTCCCGGGTTTATCCCCTGTCCCTGTTTATCCCCCCTGTCCCGGTTTGTCCCTCAATCCCGGGTTCATCTCCCCTGTCCCGGTTTTTCCCCTGTCCCAGTTTTTCCCCTCAATCCCGGGTTTATCTCTCAGTCCCGGTTCATCTCCCCTGTCCCGGTTTATCCCCCCTGTCCCGGTTTGTCCCTCAATCCCGGGTTCATCTCCCCTGTCCCGGTTTTTCCCCTGTCCCGGTTTTCCCCCCCTGTCCCGGTTTGTCCCTCAATCCCGGTTTTTCCCCTGTCCCGGTTTTTCCCCTGTCCCGGGTCGTCCCCTCGGTGCCATCCGGGCCCGGGATCCGCAAAGCGGGGCCGGGCTCGGGAAATCCCCGCGGGCAGCGCCGGGAGGGGAAGGCGGGGTCTAATTAATGATTTAATGAAGGGATTTAATGAAGGAACGAGGGACGCGGCTGGGAGAGGAGAGGGGAGGAGAGCGGGACACAAAACTGGGGGGAAATCGGGAAAATTCGGGAAAAAGGAGAGGAATTCACGGGGAGAGGATCGGGAGCGGGCAGAGGGAGCCGGGGGTGGAAAAAAAGGGGGGGGAAAAGGGAAAAAATGGAACAAAAATGGAAAATAATAGGAAAAATTAGAAAATAAAGGGGGAAAATTGGAAAATAATAATGGGAAATAATGGAAAAGGGATGGGGAGAAAAGGGGAAAATGGAACAAAAATGGAAAATAATGGAAAAAATAGAAAATAATGGAAAAATTGGAAAATAATGGGAAATAATGGAAAAGGGATGGAAAAGAGATGGGAAATAATGGGAAATAATGGGAAATAGTGGGAAATAGTGGGAAATAGTGGGAAAGGGATGGAAAATAATGGAAAAGAGATGGGACAGTGATGTGAACGGGTTGGGAAAGGGGTGGAAGAGGGATGGGGAAAGGCCCTGAAAAAGGGCTGGGAAAAATGATGGGAAAGGATTGGGAAAGGCCTAAAAAAGGGTCTGGAAAAGGGATGGGAAAAACTGGAAAAGGACCCTGGAAAATGGGCTGGAAAAGGGTGGGAAAAATGATGGAAAAGGGCTGGGAAAGGGCTAAAAAGGGGCCTGGAAAAGGGATGGGAAAGGCTGCAAAATCCCCAAAATCCCCAAATCCCAAAATCCCCAAACCCCCAAATCCCAAAATCCCCAAAATCCCCAAATCCCAAAATCCCCCAAATCCCAAAATCCCCAAATCCCCCAAATCCCCAAAATCCCCAAATCCCCAAATCCCCAAAATCCCCAAATCCCCAAAATCCCCAATTCCTCAAAATTTCCCTCAAAAATGGGAAATTTCAATTCAAACTGAGCAGGGAGGGGCTGCAGGTGTGTTTATATTAAATAAAAATCCCTCAAAGACAGGAAATTTCAAATAAAACGCATCAGGGAGGGGCTGTGGGGTTTTACATTAAATAAAATCCCCTCAAAAATGGGAAATTTCAATTAAAACGCATCAGGGAGGGGCTGTGGGGGTTTTATGTGAAATAAAATCCTCCCAAAAAGGGAATTTCCCGTTAAATCCGGGCCGGGGGTTGGGCCGGGCTTTGTTAGACCCGGATTGGGCCGAGCCGGGACCGCCCCCATCCCGCCCCTCCCCCGGGTTTGGGGGAGGGTCCGGAGCCCCCACCCCAAAATCGGAATTTCCGCCTGGAAAAGGGGCTGGAACCGCCCGGAGCGCGGGGTCGGAGACGCGCCGGGAACGCTCCTGCTTCTTGGGGTTTTTAATTTAATTTAATTAATTTAATTTAATGTAATGTAATGTAATTTAATGTAATTTAATTTAATTTAATTTATTGTAATTTTTTAAGATTTATTTTCTATAGTTTATTTCATGTGTTTGTATTTTAATTTTTTAATACATATATTTATTTTAATTATTTTCTTTTATTTTACCTTGGTTTATTTTTTATATATTTTATTTCACGTATTTCTATTCATTTCATTTATATATTTTTTTATTTATTTTATTTTCTGTCACGTATTTTTATTTTATTTTAATTTTAAATACTTTTATTTTATTTTATTTTATTTTATTTTATTTTATTTTATTTTATTTTATTTTATTTTATTTTATTTTATTTTATTTTACTTTATTTTCCTTTAAATGTAATGTAATGTAATTTAATGTAATTTAATTTAATTTAATTTATTGTAATTTTTTAAGATTTATTTTCTATAGTTTATTTCATGTGTTTGTATTTTAATTTTTTAATACATATATTTATTTTAATTATTTTCTTTTATTTTACCTTGGTTTATTTTTTATATATTTTATTTCACGTATTTCTATTCATTTCATTTATATATTTTTTTATTTATTTTATTTTCTGTCACGTATTTTTATTTTATTTTAATTTTAAATACTTTTATTTTATTTTATTTTATTTTATTTTATTTTATTTTATTTTACTTTATTTTCCTTTATTTTATTTTTTAAATTTAATTTGATTTGATTTGATTTTACTCTCTCTTTTTTTCCCTTTCCCTTTATTCTACTTTCCGAGGCCGGGCCCAGCGCTCGGAGGTGCCTGAACCGAACCAATAAAAACCGCGGCCCCGCCGTAAAAATCGCGGATTTTTACAGCCGAGAAGGAAAAAGGAGCAAAAGGAGCCAAAGGAGCCAAAGGAGCCGGAATTGGGGCGGGGGCGGCGGAGGCGTCAAAACAGAACCAAAAACAGCGCCGGCGGAAAAATGCTCTGCCTTTTTCCCCTTTTTTCCCCTTTTTTCCCCTTTTTTCCCCTTTTTTCCCTTTTCCCCCCTTTTTTCCCCTTTTTTTCCCCCTTGTTTTCCCCTTTTTTCCACTTTTTTTCCTCTTTTTCCCCTTTTTTCCCCCTTTTCCCCCCTTTTCCCCCCTTTTCCCCCTTTTTTTTCCATTTTTTCCCCTTTTTTCCCGTTTTTTCCCTTGGTTTT
>NW_024365270.1:30990-123564 GCF_014805655.1 Passer montanus
TCTTTCCCCCTTCGTCCCTCCTCCTTTTTCCCTTTTTTCCCCCTTTTTCCCCCTTTTTTTCCCCTTTTTTCCCCTTTTTTCCCGCCTTTTTTCCCTTTTTTCCCCCTTTTTTCCCCCTTTTTTTCCCCTTTTTCCCCTATTTTTTAACATTTTTTCCCTTTTTTCCCTCTCGGGCCCAGCGGGCCTTGGGTTAAAAATCCACCCGGGGCCCCTCGATCCCAAACCCGCCCCAGGAACGGCGGCCGCTGGAAAATCCGAGCGAAAATGAAATTATTGGGGTTGGAAGGGGCCGGGCGGGGCGAGCGGGGCCTCGGCGGGACTCGGCGTTCCCGGGATTTTAGGGGGATTTTTGGGGGATTTTTGTGGGATTTTTCATGGGAATTCGGCGTTCCCGGGATTTTAGGGGGATTTTTGGGGGATTTTTGGGGGATTGTTCATGGGAATTCGGGATTTTAAATAGGATTTTTAATGGGAACTCGGCATTTTCCGGGATTTTTAATGGGATTTTTAATGGGAATTCGGCATTTTTCATGGGATTTTTAATGGGAAATCGGCGTTTCCTGGGATTTTTAATCGGATTTTTAATCGGATTTTTAATGGGAATTCGGCATTTCCCGGGGTCTTTAATCAGATTTTTAATGGGAATTCGGGATTTTAAATAGGATTTTTAATGGGAATTTGGCATTTCCCGGGATTTTTAATCAGATTTTTAATGGGAATTCGGGAATTTAAATAGGATTTTTAACGGGACTTCGGCACTTCCCGGGATTTGAAAGGGGATTTTTGCATTTTCCGGGACTTTTCAGGGCACGGGGAATGTTTGGATTTCAAAAAGGAAAAGCGGCGAGGAAAGGCGCGGCCGGGTGAGTGACGCTGCTCCGCTTTGCGGGGTTTTCCTGTTTTGGACCGTTTGAATTTTGCTGATTTTAATTTTAATCATTTTAATTTTAATCATTTTAATTTTAATCATTTCAATGTAGGCAGTTTGAATTTCGCGGCGTTTCCATAATTTGCATTTCCCCCGGGAAGATTTTATCCTCAGCGGGGTAAAAACCTCCGGGCGAGCTCGGCTGAACTCCGGTTTTAATTCCTTTAAAAATTCCTTTTTAATTTCATTTTTTTCCCCATAATTTTCGTTATAAACCCCCCCGAGCTCTCCCAGAGCAGAAATCCCCGCTGGCTTCTCCTCCCGCCGGGAATTTCGGTGATTTTCCCCCTCCGAGTCGATTTTCCAGCTTTTCCAGCCCTTTTTTTTTTTTATTTTCCAGCCCTTTTTTATTTCTCTCTCTGGTCAAACCCGCGGGTCGGACACAGAGAAATCCCCGGCTCCGAAATCCGGGAAAACTTTTGGGAATATCCTGCCCGAATGGGGCCTGGGCTTCGTTTAAAAATAATAAAATAAAAATTAAAAATTGAATTAAAATTAAAAAATGAAATTTAAATTTAAATTTTAAAATTCGATTAAAATTTAAAATTTTAAATTGGGTTAAAATTAAAATAAAAATTAAAATTTAAAATTGGATTAAAATTAAAATTAAAATTAAAATTTAAAATTGGATTAAAATTTAAATTAAAATTTAAAATTGGATTAAGATTAAAATTAAAATTTAAAATTGGATTAAAATTAAAATTAAAATTAAAATTAAAATTAAAATTAAAATTAAAATTAAAAATTGGATTAAAATTAAAATTACCCTCGCGAGCCGTAAGGAGGAAAATCAAATTGAATTTCTGGGTTTCCAATGCTGGAAGAGCCCATTAAAATCTGTAAATGCAATTAATTCAGGCTTAATTGAATATCCCAGCAAATGGATGCAATAAATATCAACAGAATTTTTATGTTTTGAAGGCAATGCCCGGGGCTGGATTTATTCCTGTTGCTCCTTTCCAAGGATGTTTAATTAAAATAATCCCTTTTTAAAACTTACTCTGTTATCCAGCTGGGAATCCTTGCAAATATTTCCATTTAATTCAAAATACTCCGAAGGGATTTGAAGGAATTCCTAAAAAGAAAGGAAAACTCACGTGAAAAATTAATTAAAAATAAGATTTTAGGGTGAATTTGCTGGACCCTTCCGGGCACAGCGAGAGGTTTAATTAGGAAGGTGAAATGGGTTTGTCTGACCGCGGGCTCAGCCCAAATATTTTGCTAATTAATTGCATTTAATTGCGATGGTTTTACTTTTGACCCCCTTAAAAGAAACCTCATTTAATTAAATTTTGCCGCACGTCTGGGGATTAATTAATATTCTGAATATTAAAGTGGGGCGGATTAATTAATATTTTTAATATTAAAATGGGGCCGAGCTCAACCGTGAGGGTGTAGAGGCACTTTGCATTATTTAATCAGGTAATTAATTAAATTTAATTGGAATTTCGGGTGCTGTGGGGAAACGCTCGCGGAGTTTTGGGGCTGAAAATTCCAATTTATTCCCAAAAAATGGAATGGGAATGGGAAATGGGGAATGGGGATGGGAATGGGATTGGGAATGGGATGGGAAGGGGGATTGGGATGAGAATGGGATGGAAATGGGAATGGGGATGGGAATGGGATTGGGATCGGGATTGGGATGGCAATGGGAATGGGAATGGGAATGGGAATGGGAATGGGATTGGGATGGGAATGCAATGGGATCAGAATTTGGAATGGGATCGGGACTGGGATAGAGATCAAGACCGGGATTGGGAACAGCGTTGGGATTGGAATCGGGATCGGGATCAGGACAAGGATAGAGATGGGGATGGGGACTGGATTTGGAACTGGAATTGAAATTGGGATCAGGATCCACATTGGGATCGGGGTCAGGACTGGGATGGGGATGGGAATTGGGATGGGGATCAGGACTGGGATTGGGACTGGGACTGGGATGGGAATTAGGATTGGGACTGGGATTGGGATCGGGACTGGGATGGGAATTGGGACTGGGACTGGGACTGGGATTGGGATCAGCTCGTCCCACAGATCCCAGGGGGCGAATCCCAGCCAGGACCCCCCGGCCCCGTTCGGTCCTGGTTGGGGGATCCAGGTGGGGTTCAGTCCTGGTTGGGGGATCCAGGTGGGGTTCAGTCCTGGTTGGGGGATCCAGGTGGGGTTCAGTCCTGGTTTGGTCAGGGCAAAATGTTTTTCCTCCGGCTGGAGAGGGAACAAAAGGCTCCGAGCGCCGCCCCGAGGCCACCGGGCACGGAATTCCTGGTGGCGTTCTTTATTGATGGGTTATTGATTTATTATTGATTTATTAGTGGGATTATTGGTGGGATTAGTGGCGGAACCATTTAGTTATTATTTGAATTATTGCTGGAATTATTTATGTAATTATTGATTTATTATTTGAATTATTGCTGGAATTATTGATGTAATTATTGATTTATTATTTGAATTATTGCTGGAATTATTGATGTAATTATTGATTTATTATTTGAATTATTGATGCAATTATTGGCGGAATCATTTAGTTATTATTTGAATTATTGGTGGAATTATTGATGTAATTATTGATTTATTATTTGAATTATTGATGGAATCATTGGCGGAATCATTTAGTTATTATTTGAATTCTTGCTGGAATTATTGATGGATTATTGATTTATTATTGGGATTATTGGTGAGATCATATGTGGAATTACTGGTGGAGTAATTCGGTTATTGTCGGAATTCTTGGTGGAATGATTGATTTATTATTGGAATTATTGGCGGAATTATTGGTGGAATCATTTAGTTATCATTTGAATTATTGAATTATTGCTGGAATTATTGATGTAATTATTGATTTATTATTTGAATTATTGATGGAATTATTGATGTAATTATTGATTTATTATTTGAATTATTGATGGAATCATTGGTGGAATCATTCAGTTATTATTTGAATTCTTGGTGGAATTATTGATGGATTATTGATTTATTGTTGGGATTATTGGTGAGATCATATGTGGAATTACTGGTGGAGTAATTCGGTTATTGTCGGAATTCTTGGTGGAATGATTGATTTATTATTGGAATTATTGGCGGAATTATTGGTGGAATCATTTAGTTATCATTTGAATTATTTGAATTATTTATTTATTATTTGAGTTATGGATGGAATTATCGGAGGAACCATTTAGATATTAATTGAATTATTGCTGGAATTATTTATTCCTTTAATGTCATTTATTTCCGACTCATTTTGCCCCTTTAATGTTATTTATTTGGGGTTGCTTTTCCCCTTTAATGTCATTTATTTGTGATTTCTTTTTCTCCTTTAATGTCCTTTATTTGGGGTTGCTTTTCCCCTTTAAAGTCATTTATTTGTGATTTCTTTTTCTCCTTTAACGTTATTTATTTGGGGTTGCTTTTCCCCTTTAAAGTCATTTATTGTGGATTTCTTTCTCTCTTTTGGTGTTATTTAGTTTGGATTGATTTTCCCTTTAATGTCATTTATTTTGGACTGATTTTGCCCCTTTAATGTTATTTATTTTGGATTTCTTTTTCCCTTTTAATGTCCTTTATTTGGGGTTGCTTTTCCCCTTTAATGTCATTTATTTGTGATTTCTTTTCCCCTTGAACATTATTTATTTTACATTTCTTTTCCCCTTGAACATTATTTATTTCAGATTTCTTTTTCCCTTTTAACGTTATTTATTTCAGATTTCTTTTCCCTGTTAACGTTATTTATTTCAGATTTCTTTTTCCATTTTAAAGTGATTTATTTCAGATTTCTTTTTCCATTTTGAAGTGATTTATTTGTGATTTTAAACCATTTTTCTCCATTCACATCCCGGCCCGGCTCCATTTCTGAGCCAGAGCCGGGGAAAATCTCCCGCTGCACTTTTGGGGTGAAAAAATGGGATTTTATTCACGAGGTTTTGCAAATTCCCTTGGCAGGAAAAGAAAAGTTCTGCACCCAAGGCTGGGGTGGTTTTGTTAAAATTTCACTGCTTAAAAAATAGAAAATATTAATTTTTTTTTTAATTAGAGCTGTGGTACGTGTAGGAAAATGAAGTTATGGATGAAAATCCGGTATTATTATAAATAATGTTAATAGATAAAAATAATATAGAATATAAAATCTATAATGAAACAATTTTGAATTTTAAATAATAAGAATAATTAATAATAATATTCCAGTGATGTCTCGGTGCCTCAGGTAAAAATCGTCGGAGTTTCGCGGCAAAATTCAAATTTCAAATTTCAAGGTGGGGTTTGGAGCCGACCCTGCCCCGCATTTCTGGGCCAAAATGTGAAATAAAAAAGGATAAAAAATCGAGATGAATTTCAAATTAAAACCTGTAAAACCTCGGGCCTGGCCAGCTCCCACCTGGGCCAAAAAAACCCCAAACCACAGCCCAGAAAGTCAAAATCCAAAAAAAAAATGGAGTTTTCTCCTCTTTTGTTCCCTCCAAAATGAGATTTTTGAGGCCTCTTGGCCGGGATTTTGTTTGTGTTCCCAAAGTTCGCCAACAGGGAGAAGTTTGATTGGATTTTATTGGATTTTATTGGATTTTTCTGGGATTTTTCTGGGATTTTTCTGGTATTTTCCTGTCTTCTCTTGTATTTTTATCATATTTTATTGCATTTTATTGCATTTTTCTTGTATTTTCTTGTAATTTTCTTGTATTTTCTTGTATTTTATTGTATTTTTCTGGTATTTTCCTGTCTTTTCTTGTATTTTCTTGTATTTTATTGTATTTTTCTGGTATTTTCCTACATTTTCTTGTATTTTCATCATATTTTATTGTATTTTTCTGGTATTTTCCTGTCTTTTCTTGTATTTTATCATATTTTATTGCATTTTTCTTGTATTTTCTTGTAATTTTTGGTATTTCCTTGTATTTCTCCTGTGTTTCCGGCCCCTGGATTTACGCCCGCGGAAGCGGAGCCGAGGTCCCGCCGAGTTTCTTCCTCCTCCGCTGAACTTTTCAACTGCCCCGAACCTGCCCTTCCAGCCCTGCCTGGAGCCGTCCCAGGGCGGATTTTCCATTTCTGCGCCCTCCTTTCATCGCTGAATTCGCTCTGAGGACAAGCCCCGGGTAAGAAATGGAATCTCTGTCTCTTCAATATTTTAAATATTTTAAATATTTTAAAATATATTAAATATATTTAATATATTAAATAGATATTAAATAGGTATTAAATAGATATTAAATAGATATTAAATAGATATTCATATTTACATAGGAAAAGCAGTTTGTGGCCTGAGCCTGTTGGCTGGGAAAGTCCTTTAAAAAAAAAATAAATATAGAATATTTTAAAAAATAAATATAGAATATTTTATATATATATATAAATAAATAGTATATATATATATAATTTGAAATAATAAACATTATTGAACACATAATTTTAGTATTAAATTATTAAACGAAATATTTAAATGATCATTTACATAAATATAATAAATGTTTATATATATATATATGTATAATTTATAACTTTTCCCCCTAAATGGGAATTTTGGGGAGGTTTTCCCTGAAAATTTCCCCCGTGGAAACTCTCGGGGCCTCACTCCCCTCTAATTCTCCTTTTCCCATCATTTTATCCCATTTTCCACCGAGCTGGAGGGAGAAAATCCCATTGATTTCTGCACATTGCCCTTTTCCCCTAAAACAACCCCCAATTTTCACTTTTTCTCCCTTTCTTTAATGGATTTCTGTGGTTTTTACGCTTTTCCCTCCCAGTTTATTTTTTCTTTCAATGACCCAAGTTATGTTTCCTTCCAGGGGAGGAGATCCTGAATAATTCCCATTTTCCCCCCAAAATTCCTCGTGTTTACCTTGCAAAATCTTCCCAAAATTCTCCTTTTTTATCCCCCCAGAACTCCCTGCTTTTATTCTGCAAAAATTTCTCCAAATTCTCCTTTTTTATCCACCAGAACTCCCTGCAAAATCTTCCCAAAATTCTCCTTTTTTATCCCCCCAGAACTCCCTGCTTTGACCTGCAAAAATTTCCCAAATTTTCCTTTTTCACCCCAGAACTCCCTCCAAAATCTTCCCAAAATTCTTCTTTTTTCCCCCAGAACTCCCTGTTTTAATCCTGCAAAATCTTCTCAAAATTCTCCTTTTTTCCCCCCAGAACTCCCTGCTTTCACCTGCAAAAATTTCCCAAAATTCTCCTTTTCTCCCCCAGAACTCCCTACAAAAATTTCCCAAAATTCTCCTTTTTATCCCCCACCAGTACTCATTGTTTTTACTCTACAAAACCTTCCCCAAATTCTCCTTTTTTATCCCCCCAGGAACTCCCTGCTTTGACCTGCAAAAATTTCCCAAAATTTTCATTTTCACCCCAGAACTCCCTGCAAAAATTTCTCAAAATTCTCCTTTTTCCCCCCAGAACTCCCTGTTTTAATCCTCCAAAACCTTCCCCAAATTCTCCTCCTTTTTTATCCCCCCAGGAACTCCCTGCTTTGACCTGCAAAAATTTCCCAAAATTTTCATTTTCACCCCAGAACTCCCTGCAAAAATTTCTCAAAATTCTCCTTTTTCCCCCCAGAACTCCCTCAAGAATCTTCCCCAAATTCTCCTTTTTTATCCCCCCAGAACTCCCTGCTTTTACCCGCAAAAATCTCTCAAAATTCTCATTTTCCCCCCAGAACTCCCTCCAAAACCTTCCCCAAATTCTCTTTTTCCCCCCAGAACTCTTTGCTCTAACTCCACCCCAACCTCTCCAAACTCCAGCAGCTTTGGCCTTAAAAAACCCCACAAAAACCCCTAAAAAGCCCCAATTAAAACCCGACAAAAATGACATTTTAATGGCAGCCCCGCTCGGCCGGCCCCGTGTAGGAAGCGACCTTTCAAAGGGCCGAGGCGGGGGAAGAATTCGGGTTTTTTCTGCTTTTTATGGCTGCGAAAATCGCTTTTTTCTCCCCGTCAAAGGCGTTTTACCGCTCCCGGCGCGGTTTGAGCGTCCCGCGATTATCCCAAAATTCCGGGCGCGTTTTATTTCCTTATCCCGCCCCCCAGGGTCCCTTTGTGCCTTTTTGTTCCCTGGCAACTGCTGCGCTCTCCAAGTTCAGCGAGCCCCGCGAAACGGCTGCGAGGGCGCCTTTTTGGGGGGTTTTTGGGGTTTTTTGGGGTTTTTGGGGTTTTTGGGGTTTTTGGGGTTTTTTAAATGTTTTCTTAGGGGGGGTTGGGGTTTTTTTTAAGGGGTTTTAAAGGTTTTTTAAAGGGAGTTTGGGGATTTGGGTGGTTTTGGGGGTTTGGGGGGTTTTAGGGTTTTTTAGGGGTTTTTTTAGGGTTTTTTAGGGTTTTTTGGGTTTTTTTTTTTAAGGTTTTCTTAGGGGGGTTTTGGGGTTTTTTTTTTAAGGAGTTTTAAAGGTTTTTTAAAGGGAGTTTGGGGATTTGGGTGGGTTTTGGGGTTTTGGGGGTTTTAGGGGTTTTTAGGGGTTTTTTTAAGGTTTTTTTTAGGGTTTTTTAGGGGTCTTTTTAAAGGTTTTCTTAGGGGGGTGGGGTTTTTTTTTAAAGGAGTTTTAAAGGTTTTTTAAAGGGAGTTTGGGGATTTGGGTGGGTTTTGGGGTTTTGGGGGTTTTAGGGGTTTTTAGGGGTTTTTTTAAGGTTTTTTTTAGGGTTTTTTAGGGGTCTTTTTAAAGGTTTTCTTAGGGGGGTTTGGGGTTTTTTTTAAGGGGTTTTAAAGGTTTTTTAAAGGGAGTTTGGGGATTTGGGTGGTTTTTGGGGTTTTGGGGGTTTTTTAAATGTTTTCTTAGGGGGGTTGGGGTTTTTTTTTAAAGGAGTTTTAAAGGTTTTTTAAAGGGAGTTTGGGGATTTGGGTGGTTTTGGGGTTTTGGGGGTTTTAGGGTTTTTTAGGGTTTCTTTAGGGTTTTTTTTAAAGGGAGTTTGGGGATTTGGGTGGGTTTTGGGGTTTTGGGGGTTTTAGGGGTTTTTAGGGGTTTTTTTAAGGTTTTTTTTAGGGTTTTTTAGGGGTCTTTTTAAAGGTTTTCTTAGGGGGGTTTGGGGTTTTTTTTAAGGGGTTTTAAAGGTTTTTTAAAGGGAGTTTGGGGATTTGGGTGGTTTTTGGGTTTTTGGGGGTTTTAGGGTTTTTTAGGGGGTTTTTTAGGGTTTTTGGGGGTTTTTGTAGGGGTTTTTGAGGCGGTTTTTAAAAGGGTTTTTTTAGGAGTTTTTTGGGGGTTTTTTAAGGATTTTTTTAGTATTCTGGGACTTTTTAAGGGTTTTTTAGGGTTTTCCAGGGGTTTTTTTAGGGTTTTTAGGGTTTTTTAGGATTTTTATGGTTTTTTAGGGTTTTTAGAGGTTTTTAGGGGTTTTTTTAGGGTTTTTTAGGGTTTCTTTAGGGTTTTTTGGGGTTTTTGTAGGGGTTTTTGAGGCGGTTTTTAAAAGTTTTTTGGGGGTTTTTTAAGGATTTTTTTAGTATTCTGGGGCTTTTTTAGGGTTTTTAGGGGTTTTTAGGATTTTTATGGTTTTTTAGGGTTTTTAGAGGTTTTTAGGGGTTTTTTTAGGGTTTTTGGGTTGGGCATTGCCGGAGCAGCGCTGCCCTGTGGATTAGGTAGTTTCATGTTGTTGGGCTCTCGCTTTCAAACACAACGACACGGAACTGCCCGCTCCACTCCAGTCAATCCTCGGCGCTGGGGACACCGCCAGCCCCCTTGTCCCCGTGCCCGGCTGCCACCTCCGCTTGTCCCCGTGCCCGACTGCCAGCCCCCTTGTCCCCGTGCCCGGCTGCCACCTCCGCTTGTCCCCGTGCCCGACTGCCAGCCCCCTTGTCCCCGTGCCCGGCTGCCACCTCCGCTTGTCCCCGTGCCCGACTGCCAGCCCCCTTGTCCCCGTGCCCGGCTGCCACCTCCGCTTGTCCCCGTGCCCGACTGCCAGCCCCCTTGTCCCCGTGCCCGGCTGCCACCTCCGCTTGTCCCCGTGCCCGACTGCCAGCCCCCTTGTCCCCGTGCCCGGCTGCCACCTCCGCTTGTCCCCGTGCCCGACTGCCACCTCTGCTTGTCCCCGTGCCCGACTGCCACCTCCCTTGTCCCCGTGCCCGACTGCCAGCCCTCTTGTCCCCATGCCCGACTGCCACCTCTGCTTGTCCCCGCGCCCGACTGCCACCTCCCTTGTCCCCGTGCCCGACTGCCACCTCCCTTGTCCCCGTGCCCGACTGCCACCTCCCTTGTCCCCGTGTCCGACTGCCACCCCCCTTGTCCCCGCTCCCGCTGCCACCTCCGCTTGCCCCCGTCCCCGACTGCCCCCTCCCTTGTCCCCGTGTCCGACTGCCACCTCCCTTGTCCCCGTGCCCGACTGCCAGCCCCCTTGTCCCCGTGCCCGACTGCCACCTCTGCTTGTCCCCGTGCCCGGCTGCCACCTCCGCTTGTCCCCGTGCCTGACTGCCAGCCCTCTTGTCCCCGTGCCCGACTGCCAGCCCTCTTGTCCCCGTGTCCGACTGCCACCCCTCTTGTCCCCGTGCCCGACTGCCACCCCTCTTGTCCCCGTGCCCGACTGCCACCTCCCTTGTCCCCTCTCCTGCTGCTGCCAGCCTCCCTTGTCCCTTCTCCGGCTGCCACCTCGTCTTGTCCCCTTGTCCGGCTGCCGGGCCCTGCTGGCACCGCCAGGGAGGCTGGGTCTCTCTCCTGTGTCACCTGCCTGGCTCCGTGTCCCCTCTCTGGACCCGTGTCCCCTCTCCTGGGTCTTTGTCCCCTCCTAGGTCTGCGTCCCCCTCCCGGCACAGTGTCCCCACTCTAGGGCCGTGACTCCTCTTCATCCCTGGGGCCGTGTCCCCCCTCTTGGTCCTTGTCCCCCTCTCTGGCTCCGTGTCCCCTCTCTGGCTCCGTGTCCCCTCTCTGGGTTCTTGTCCTCTTTCTCAGTCCGGGTCCCCCACTCGGGCCCGTGTCCCCTCTCCCAGGACCGAGATCCCCTTCATCCCTGGGCCCGTGTCCCCTCTCGGGTCCGTGTCCCCTCTCGGGCCCGTGTCCCCTCTCTGGGTTCTTGTCCCCCTCTCGGGCCCGTGTCCCCTCTCAGGCCCGTGTCCCCTCCCGGGCCCGTGTCCCCTCTCGGGCCCGTGTCCCCTCTCGGGTCCGTGTCCCCTCTCTGGCTCCGTGTCCCCTCCCAGGCCCGTGTCCCCTCCCGGGACTGTCGCTCCCCTTCATGCCCGGCCCGGTTCCCGCTCCCGTGCCCGGTGTTTGTCCCGGCGGCGCTGAGGAAGGGCTGGCAGCCCAGTGTCCCCTCCTGTCCCTGCTCTGCACTTCACCGGGACTGGAGCCACCGGCTCCGTGTCCCCAGCCCGGCTCCGTGTCCCTGACCCGGCTCCGTGTCCCCAGCCCAGCTCCGTGTCCCCAGCCCGGCTCCGTGTCCCCATCTTGGCTCCGTGTCCCTGACCCGGCTCCGTGTCCCCAGCCCGGCTCCGTGCCCACACCCCATAGCAGTGTCCCCGACCCCGGCTCCATGTCCCCAACTCCATATCAGTGTCCCCACCCCAGCTCGGTGTCCCCAGCCCGGCTCCGTGCCCCATCCGGTCCCAGGCAGGGATGGGATGGGATGGGATGGGATGGGATGGGATGGGATGGGATGGGATGGGATGGGATGGGATGGGATGGGATGGGATGGGCAGGGATGGGCAGGGATGGGATGGGATGGGATGGGCAGGGCAGGGCAGAGCGAGCAGGGCAGGGCAGGGCAGGGCAGGGCAGGGCACCGGTGGCGCTTTCTTTGTTCCAATCCCGTCCCGGGGGCCTTTGGCGAGCCCGCGCAGGCACGCCCGGAATCATCAAGAGCTGATTAACGCTCTAATTAGGCTGCGGCGCCTCTCAGAGGCTGAAATGCCCCTCCCCGCAGATCCCCCCGGGCCGGGGTCAGCAAACCCCCCCGGTTTGTGTCTGGAATTGAAATACATCCCATAAATACACGCGGGGCCAGCAAGGGATTTATTTTCGGGCTGTGATCCCCAGCTCGGGGTGGCGCGTGGGTTTAGGCAGCACAAAAGGGCTGCAGCAGCTCTCGGGTTTAATAATTCCACCTGATAAAATAAGTTTATTTTAATTTCCCCCGGTAATTTTTGCAGGGACCGGGCTGGGCAGCGAAATGCCGAATTTTCCTATGGAAAAAATGGGATTTAGCTTTGAGGATCTGGAATATTTGGTGACCCAGGGGCCGCTGGGCCGGGATTTGAGGGGCTGAGAGATGATGGCTGGGAGCTGATCTGTAATTTCATCACCTCTGACATCTCCTCTAACTCCAAACCCATCATCTGCGGCATTCCTCAGGCAATTTCACCGAATAAAAGCATTTTTTAGGTGGCCACAACATTTTCGCCACATCCTTCCTCTCAACGCGTGGGAACACATCGGTTAAAAAGGGAAAACAAACCCAGCAGAGCCCCGACAGTATAAAATTTCAGTGAGGGGGCAGAGCCCGTCGGGGTGAGACCCCGCGCTCCCCCTCCGCACCCGCGGAGCTCCGAGCGCGCCGGGAGCCGGCTCGGCCCGCGCCGCTCCCAGCCCTCGTAAAACCAAATTTCACATGGTCCGGGCCGGGGCCGGGCGAGCCTGGGAACTGATCCCTGCCAGGTTTAGGGAATTAAACTTTGATACCAAATCCAGCGCCTCCCCCGCCATCTGCTCCTGCTTTTTGTGACCCAGCCTGCTCCCTTTTTTAATTTTTTTTTTTTAGTTTAGGCTGGGTTTTTTTTGTTTTTTCTTTTTTTTTTACAGTTTTCTTCCAGTGTTGCAAGAAAACCAAACCAACCCAACCCCCGGCGTGGCTGGGGGTTAAAATCCGTGTTTCACTCCCCAGAGCCGCCGCTCTCGCCTGTAAACAAACACCGGAGGGGAGGCGAGGGGAAAGTCAAACAGCGTAAAATGAGCGCGGGTTTAGGGCTCCCTGGGACCCCGGCCCGGGAACAAGCGCTGCCCGAGCCCGGCCTCAAAGCCCTGAAACGGAAAAGGACAATCTGGGCAAGTTAATCATCAACCGGCCGCTAATGAGGGCCCCGAGCAGCCGCCCCCGGCCCGGCACCGTCTGGGGCCGCGGCCCCCGATGTGAAACCGGGGGGCAGAGCTCGGGGCAGCCCGGGGGTCCCCAAAGCCGAGTTTGGGGCTCCCTCCCCAGGGAAAGCCCAGGCTGAGGTGGGCAGGGGGGCGGCGCTCGGGTTGTGGCGTTTTCGGGGTGAAAAAGCCCAAAAAGAGGAGCTTACCTGCGGCGGGTGGGGACGGCGCCGCGCTCCGCTCCGAGCCGCGCTGCTCCGCGCTGCCCCGCGAGGGAAAACTCGGCTTGAAACCAGCGCCCCCCCCCCCAAATCCCGCTCCTGCCGAAGCCCGGCCTGGCCGAGCTCCCCCGGTTTAATGGGGAGGGGGCGAGCCGGTCCCCAAGGGAGAAATTCCGCTTTTATTGGGATTTTCTGGAAACAATTCCGGCTCCGCTCCCGTACCTGTGCGCGCCCTGTCCGCTCCCGCGGGGACAGCCGCGCTTTGTCACCAGCGCGGGGCATCCCCTCCGTCCCTCCCTCCCTCCTCCCAGCCTCAACCGCGCTCTGGGGCTTTTTTGGGGTTTGTTTTAGGGTTACACCCCCGGCACCCCAAAGCAGAGCCGGCAGAACGCCCTAAACGCGAGCTGGATGAAGCTTTTGGGGTTTTTTGGTTTTTTTTAGTGTTACATCCCCGACACCCCAAAGCAGAGCCAGCAGAGCCCCCTAAACGCGAGCTGGATTAAAGTTTTGGGTTTTTTTGGGTTTTGGGGTTTTTTTGGGGTTGTTTTTTTTTTTGTTTGTTTGTTTGTTTTGTTTTGTTTTTTGAGGGATTTCCCAATTACACCCCCGGCACCCCAAAGCAAAGCCTAGAACGGAAGCTGGACAATGATTTTGGTTTTTTTTGGGGGGCTTTTTAGGGGATTCTTGGGGTTTTTTTTGAGGAGTATCGCGGTTACACTGCCGGAACCTCAAAGCAGAGCCAGCAGAATCTGAGAAACGCAAGTTGGACGATAATTTTGGGGTATTTTTGGGGTTTTTTTAGGAGTATCCCAGTTACACCCCTAGCAGAGACAGAATAATCTGGACAATGGCTTCGGTTTTGTTTTTGTTTTGGTTTGGGTTTTTTTGGGGGGGAGAAGGCTTTTTAGGATATTTTTGGGGTTTTTTTATGGATATCCCCGTCACACCCCAAAGCAGAACCAGCAGAATCCCCTAAAGGCGAGGTGGATGATGGTTTTGGGGCACTTTTGGGGTTTTTTTGAGGGGTATCCCCGTTACACCCCAAAGCAGAGACAGACTAATCTGCTAAAGGGGACTTGGACGGTGGTTTGGGGTATTTTTGAGCTTTTTAGGATATTTTGGTTTTTTTTTTGAGGGGTATCCCTTCACACCCCAAAGCAGAGCCGCAGAATCCCCCAAACGCGAGGTGGACGATGCTTTTGGGGCACTTTTGGGGTTTTTTTGAGGGGTATCCCCGTCACACCCCAAAGCAGAGCCGCAGAATCCCCCAAACGCGAGGTGGACGATGCTTTTGGGGCACTTTTGGGGTTTTTTTGAGGGGTATCCCCGTCACACCCCAAAGCAGAGCCGCAGAATCCCCCAAACGCGAGGTGGACGATGCTTTTGGGGCACTTTTGGGGTTTTTATCCCCAAAGCACAGCACGGCAGCTGGCGGGGTGCAAAACCCACCGCAGGAATTCCCTGGGAGCCGAAAATTTCTCCAAGCAGGGGCGGGAGGGGGTCCCCAACCACAACCCCCCCTTTATTCCCCCTTTTCCCTTCCCAAGCTCCCCACGCTCCCTCTTCCCGGGACCCCGTTTTATGAACCGCCGAGCTTACGAACCTCACTGGAAATCTGATTTATTTTTGTTATTTTTTCCTTTTTTCAGCAGACGGCGGCACTCGAACCCGAGCGCACGAAGTGGCCAGGGTGGATCCTTCACTTTTTTAGGCCACAGAAACTTATTTCGGGTTTTTTTCCCCCGAAGTTTTACCCTCCAGGAGGGAATTTCGCGTGCTGGGGAGGGGGAGACTCTGACTGAGGTTTCTTTCATGACCTCTTACGTGCTTAAGTGTGTTGTTCATAAATTAGGGTGGGGGGTTAATTCTGTTTCCTGAGCCTTAAAACCCAAAAAACCAAAACCACGAAGTGGCCAAGGTGGATCCTTCACTTTTTTAGGCCACAGAAACTTATTTCGGGATTTTTTTCCCCAAAGTTTTACCCTCCAGGAGGGAATTTCGCGTGCTGGGGAGGGGGAGACTCTGACTGAGGTTTCTTTCATGACCTCTTACGTGCTTAAGTGTGTTGTTCATAAATTAGGGTGGGGGGTTAATTCTGTTTCCTTAAAACCCAAAAAACCAAAACCAAAACCAAAAATAAAAAACTAACCACCAAACCAAACAAACAAAAAACCAAAACACCAAAAAAACCCACAAAAGACCAAAAAAACCCCACCACCAAAAAACAAAAAACCCAAAAGCAAACAAACAAAACAAAACAAAACAAAAACCAAAAACCCCCAAAAAACCCCCAAAATTTGCTCGGTTTTTTGTGCTTATCGGCGTTATTATAATGACAATTATTGGGATGTTTAATGCCTTTAAAACGGCAAAACCAAAAATAAAAAACTAACCACCAAAACAAACAAACAAACAAACAAACCCAAAAAACCCACAAAAAAAAAACCCAAAAAAAACCCACCACCAAAAACCAAAAAACCCAAAAGCAAACAAACAAAACAAAACAAAACAAAAACCAAAAACCCCAAAAAACCCCCAAAATTTGCTGGGTTTTTTGCGATAATCGGCGTTATTATAATGACAATATCGGAATGTTTAATGTCTTTAAAACGAGCGCTCCAAGGCTGAGTTATCGCGGTTTTATCTCCACACTTTTCCGCAGAAAAGGAAGTTCGCCCTCAGCTTTTTTCCTCCCTTGGCGCTCCCAAACCCAAACCGGCCCGGGAAAAACCCCAAATCCCTCAGGTGGGGGAAAATCCCGGGGAATGCCCCAAAATCCTGCCCAGGGAGGGCAAAGCCCCAAATCTCCTCCGGAGCTCGGGAGGTGACACCGGCCGCAAGAAGCCGCCAGTTTTATTAAAAAATAACAAAAAAAAACTCCTTTAAAAAGTGGTTTAAAGGCGTTTCCGGGAGGAACCAGCCGAAATCGCTCCGGTTTTAACCCAAAATTTACAAACCAGCGGAAGGCGGCGGCGGCAGGGCCGAAAATGGGAATATTCCCGAAATATTTGGGGTTTGGAGGGCGGGAAAGGGCGATCTGCGCGCCAGGAGGGGTCCCGGCCCTCGGGAAATTCGGGTGAAATGTTCCCGGGTGAAATGTTCCTGCTCTCCAGAGCCAAAAAAAAGGGAAATTCGGGTGAAATGTTCCTTCCCTCCACAGCCAAAAAAAGGGATTTTCAACCAGAATATCCCCAATTCCCCCTCGCAGCCAAATCCGCTCGGCGCCGACTCAGCAAAGCCCCGGAAAAGTTTTCGCTCCGATTTTTATTTTTTTTTTCAGTATTTTTTTTCCCCACTTCCCTTCCGCACATCGCGCCCGCATTTCAAACCCGGCCAAACTCGCCTCGTTTCTCCCAAAAATTCAGATTTTTCCACGCCGCTCCTTGAGTTTCCCCCCTCCAATTTTTGGGGTGGTGTTGTTTTTTTTGTGTGGTTTTTTATTGTTTGTTTTGTTTTTTGTTTTGTTTTGTTTTTGTGGGTTTGGTTTTTTTTGTGGGTTTTTTGGTTGTTGTTGTTGGGGTTTTATTGGGTTATTTTTGGGTTTTTTTGGGAAGAAGCACTCCCAATTCCATCTCTGCTGCCTTTTAACGGAGCATTCAAACCCCCGGCAGCACCGCCGGCTCTCCAGGCCCCCAGCCCCTCTCAGAAAATGCTCCAAAAGAGACGAAGAGATAAAAAATAAACTCCGGAAGGCGCGGAGACTCGGGAGCAGCAGAGCCGACGCTTTTGCTGCTCTTCCTGCGAGTTTGCAGCTTTTTCTCGCTCGGTTTTGCCTCTCCGAGGATCCCTCCCGCTGAAATTTATTTGCTCCACAACGCACACACTCACACGTTGCCGGCGTTATTTACAGCACAGAAAATGCTCCAAAAGAGACGAAGAGATAAAAAATAAACTCCGGAAGGCGCGGAGACTCGGGAGCAGCAGAGCCGACGCTTTTGCTGCTCTTCCTGCGAGTTTGCAGCTTTTTCTCGCTCGGTTTTGCCTCTCCGAGGATCCCTCCCGCTGAAATTTATTTGCTCCACAACGCACACACTCACACGCTGCCAGCGTTATTTACAGCAGCCGCGCCGGCTTTTTATTGTATTTTACTTTATTTTATTTTATTGTATTTTATTTTAATTATTTTATTTATTTTATTTTATTTTATGATTCTTATTTCTTTTTTCCTTGCCGGGCGTGTATTTATTGCAGGTGAGCCGGGGCCGGGCACCGAGCAGGTGTTTCTTTATTTTATTTTATTTTATTTTATTTTATTTTATTATTTTATTTTATTTTATTATTTCTTTTTTCCTTGCCGGGCGTGTATTTATTGCAGGTGAGCCGGGGCCGGGCACCGAGCAGGTGTTTCCCTTCAATAATTCCATTTTTCACCTTTTCCAGCGCTGTTTATCATCAGCTGGGTAAACGCAGCCACTTTCAACCTTAAATCTGATTTTTTCCCCCCGCTCTCACGGCGCTTGCGGAGTTCCCCCGAATTCCTTTGTGGGACTGCCTGGTTTGATTATATTTATTTTTTTTTTTTAAAAAAAGGAATAATTTCTGGAGGCAATAAAGGCGAGAGATACGACAGGGCGAGCGCCCGCTCGTATTTCACTGCTGGTGACACGCGGGCTTCCCTCGCCAACCCCACAGCCCCGCGGCGAGCTCCAAAAAGGAGAGGAAAAATTTAAAAAAATTAAAATATATTATTTAAAAATCAGTTAGAAGCGCGAAAAGTTGGAAAAACCAGAGATTTTCCCCCCGGAGCAGCGCGGATTTTGGGATTTATTTGGGAATAATCCCCGGGAAGGAGAGGGGACCTCGCGGGTCTCACCTGGGGGCATTCCCCCCTCGGCTGGGCCCCAAAATGTCCCCAAAATGTCCCTTAAATGTCCCCAAAATGTCCCCAAAATGTTCCCAAAACGTCCCCAAAATGTCCCCAAATTGTCCCCAAATTGTCCCCAAATTGTCCCCAGAGCTCCCCTCGGCCGGAGCCCGCGGCCCGAGCGGCTCCTCCCGCCCGGGGCTGCCAAAAAATGAAATTAAATTCAAATTTCCGCCGCCCTTCGCCCCGGGCGATTTCGCTTTTTAACCAAAGGAGCCCCAAAATCGCCGCTTTTTGCGGAGATCGGGGCGGGGGGACGCTCAGCGTTGGGGTGCGGGGGTTTCATCGCCTTCATCACCACCATCATCATCATCGGCATCGCCCCCCGTGTGACCGGAGCCCCGCAGCTCGCTGCCGGCGGCCGGGAAAAGGCGAAAATTGGATTTTTTCCCCCATTTTAGCGCCGGTGCGGGTTATCCCGGGCTGGCAGCGATGTCCCGGATTTATCCCGGGAGAAAAGCGCCGAGCCCTCGCTGGGTGAGGGCGGCGAACCGAGCCCCAAAGCCGGGAAAATCCGGGTTTGTTTCCATTTATTTCGATTTATTTTTATTTATTTTGTTGTGTTTTCCCCGCGCCCTGGGCAGAACCTTTCCCTTCACCCGTCACTTACGAGGCCGCAGAACTTCTGGCAATAAATCGATTTATCCTCGGGGTTTGGGAGCCGCGAGGAGCAAAAAAACCGCTCAAAAATCTCAAGTTTTGGGGGAAAAACACGGAGAAAAATGAGAGTGAAGTTGAGTGCGACTGTTACGGCCCGACTCCAGGAAAATCACTTTTTATTTTATTTTATTTTATTTTCCCGGGATCGGGGGCAGCACCTTTCCCTTCACCCAACATTTACGAGGCCGCAGAACCGCGGGAAATAAATCAATTTATCCTCGGGATTTCGGAGCACCGGAGAGCGAAAAACCACTCAAAAATCTCCGATTTTGGGGGAAAAACAAGTTAAAAAGCGAGCGGGGCGGGGGCGGCGCTGGACACGCAGCGTGGGCTTTTTTCTCCTGGTTTTTTTCACTTTTTTTCCCCCTTTTTTCCCTTTTTTTCCCCGTTTTTTTCTCCTTTTTCCCCTTTTTTTCTCTTCCCCGGGCAATAAATGGGGAACAAAGCCGCCTCTGCCTTTTACTGGCCTCGTAAACGGCCCCAAAGCTCCCGAATTTGGGGAACTGAAAGCGGAATGAGCGCGGCTTTGTCCGGCCGCGGGAGATCCCGAAATTTTCAATTTATTTCCAGGAAAATGCGGCAGCGCCGAGCCCAAAGAAAGCTCAGGGTGCACCCAGGGGCGGCTTGAAATTGAAATATTTCAAATTTTACTCATTGAAATATTTGGAATTTCTTTTTTGTTTTTTTTTTGGCTTGTTCAGCATCCTTCCTCCCGTGGCGGACGGTTCATTATTTATAATTATTTATAATTATTTATCATTATTTATAATTATTTGTCATTATTTATCATTATTTATCATTATTCATAATTATTTATAATTATTTATATTTATTTATTTATAAGTAATTATACTTATTTATAATTATTTATTTATTGTTTCTAATGATTCATAATTGTTTATTTATAGTTATTTATGGTTATTTATAATTATTTATAGTTATTTATATGATTTATTTTTATTTTTATTATTTATTTATTTATCATAATTATTTATAGTTATTTATAATTATTTATAATTACTTCCATCGTCCTCGGCAGTGCTCCGGGGAAGGTTTTTCTCCCCCAAAATGCGGATTTTTAGTTGTTTTTATATCTGTGTGTGACCATAAAGAAGTCCCGGCCGGGAGGGGGGCGGGGGCGGTTCGTGTTTATCCTTTTATTTATTTATTTATTTATTTATTTATTTATTTATTTATTTCCCCCCCGAGCTTCTCGAGAGGCGCAGAGATGGCTTTTCTCTCCATCCCCCCTCAATCCCCGCGATCGCCCCCGGAGGCCCCGCGGCCGCCTCGGCGTCTTCCCCGAACAGCTCAAAAAAAAAAAAAATCAAAAACCCAAAAATCCCAAATCCCAGCCCCGCCCCTCCCAGCAGCCAAAACCGCGCGGGGGGGGAGGAAGCGGAAACACAAAAAAAACAAAAAAAAATCAAAATATTGGCGTTGAGCGCCGCTTTATTTAATTTTTTAATTTTTTTTTTCGGTTCTTTATTTTTTCCGCCTGTGCTGACGTGCGGCCGCGCGCGGGGCCGGCGCGGGCGCGGGGCGGGGGCGACAAAAAAAAAGGTAAAAAGGGGAGGAAAAGGGGGGAAAGGGGGAAAAAGGGGAGGAAAAGGGGAAAAAACGGGGGGGGAAAGGGGGGAAAACGGGGGAGAATGGGAGAAAAGGGAGAAAAAGAGAGGAAAAGAGAGGAAAATGGGAAAAAACGGGGAAAAGGGGGGAAACAGGGAAAAAGGGGAGGAAAACGGGGGGAAAGGGGAAGAAAAAGGAGGAAAAGGGAGGAAATTCCGCGGCCGCGGGGGCAGAGAGGGTGAGAGAAAAGGGGGGAAAAAAGGAAAAAGAGGAAAAATCCCCAGGAAAAAAAGTTCGCTGTGAGCGAAGCGCGGAAACGCCGCGGGGGAGGAGAGCGGGAGAGGAAAAAGGGAAAAAATGGGGAAAAAGAGGAAAAATCTCCGGGGAAAAAGTTCAGCGGGGCCCGCGGAGGTTCCGCGCTGCCCCCGCGGCTCTGCCGGCGCTTCCTGGCGGCCGCGCGGTTGATTTGTGCTGTTAATTGTTTGTTGATTAACGCGGGGCTGAGTGCTCCGAAGTCACGCTCCTTCCCTGGGTTAAAAAAACCCTGGAGAAGGAGGGAGGGCTTGGAGTTAATTAGCTTTATATCCGCTTTTATATCGCTTTTATATCGGTTTTATATCGGTTTTTATATCAGTTTTATATCAGTTTTATATCAGTTTTATATCAGTTTTATATCGGTTTTATATCGGTTTTATATCAGTTTTTATTCGTGGTTTAGCCAGACTGGGGAAACGTTCAGCTCCAGCTTTTTCCGCCTGAAATACGGATTAAAAATAATATTAATAATCCGCCTGGGGGGCACTTAATGCTATTAATATTATTATTATAATTATTGTTGTTATTTTTAATGATAATCTGGGGTTGGAGCGGCGCTGTCACCTCCCGCTGTCACCTGGTGACCCCGCAGCCGTTTCGCCTTCCCGGGAAAGATTTTCCCATAAAAAACCCCGAATTTTTCTACAAAACCCCGAATTTTTCCCATAAAAACCCCGAATTTTTCTACAAAACCCCGATTTTTCCATAAAAACCCCGCTTTTTTCCAGCCTGGCAGAGCAGCAGCGCCTGCCGGGCCAAGAGTCCCATTTTCCCCCCTTTAAATGAACTTTTTTTTCCCATTAAAAGCAGAAATTATTCTCTCCCCCCTCGCGATTTCCTCTTGCGCGGCGTTCTGGTGGCGCTTTTTTTTTCTTTTTTAAATTTACTTTTAATTTATTTTCCTTTTTTTCCCCTATCATTGAACTCGCCCGCAGCCACAAAAAAAAGAAAAGTCCTTTTCTCTTGTGCTGGGCAGAGATCCAGAACAAACTCGGGCCTGGCTGTGAATGAGCGCGGCAAACCAAACACCCGAAAATGGAACTTTTTGTCCCAAAATAATCGCTGGTAAAGCCTGGGCGCGCTCTGGTTTTTTGGTTTCAATAATAATTGAATTTCGGGCTGTTTTGCAGCGAGTCCTGGCGCAGATTTCCCCATTTCCCCTTTTTTTTTTATTATTTATTTTTTGTTTCTCCCTGATGAATCCCTGCCTGGAAGCTGCTCGTTTATTTTACTGGATTTTAAAGAAAATAAAAACCAAAATAAAAGAGGTGCCGGGACCTCTCCCCGCTCTCCTTCCTGCGCGGGGATTTGCGAGCAGCCAAGGAATAAAATCACATTTTAACGCCCCAAAATGCCCCAAAGTCGCCGATCTAAAGGATGGCGAGCAGGATTAACAATATCAATTATTAACAGCTTTCCTCCTCTTCAATAATTAATTCTGCATATTTGATCGAGGCAATTACGGGGAGGAAAGAGCAGCGCAAAACCTGGCGGGGCGGGACCGCCGCTGGATGATTATTTTATTTATTTTTACATGGGAAATATTCAATATATTGATTTTTTTATAGAGATTTTTCACCACCTCGGCCTCTGCCAGCGGGGTGGAGTTTTGCTCCCAAAATTTCGTGAATCCCTCCCCTCCCCTGATGGAAAAAATTCCCAAAATTCCCAAAATATCCTTTTTAAAAAAAATTATTATTCCACCATTGCCACGCAGCTTCTCCCACCCGCGAGCGTGACTGGTGGGCTTTTATTTATTTTTAATTTAAATTGTTTCATTTATTTATTTATTTAGTTATTTCTAGTTTTATTTATTTATTTATCCATTCATCCGTTTATTTCCATTACTTTAAAATTTTCTTGCTTTCACTTTTAATTCTATCCCTTTATAATTTTATTTCATTTTTTTAAAATTAATTGTCATACTTGTTAAAAAAAATAAAATTTAATTCATCGTTTATTTGTTTTTATTTTTTTTTTTTACATTTATTTGGGTTTTTTTGGCTCCGGGTCCAGGCCTCCGGCAGCAGCTCCCAGAGGGTTTGTGGCAGCCAGAGAGGTTTTTTTTGGGCCAAAAAATAATTTTAAAAATTGAAATTGTCAGGATTTATTCGGGGAAATCCCCTGCGGGTCTCCCCGCCCTGAGGGATGGGTCTGGGGGAGCAAACCCCGGGAAATGGGGAGGAAAGGGAATTTTTGGGGTTGGTTTAATTGTGTGGAGCGTGGGGAGAGGGGGGATGGGACCCCAAAAACCCCGGGGGACCGAAAACCGGCAGGAATGAACCCAAAACCCACAGAAATGAACTCAAAACCGGCAGAAATTAACCCAAAACTTGCAGAAATTAACCCAAAACCCACAGAAATGAACCCAAAACTTGCAGGAATGAACCCAAAACTTGCAGAAATTAACCCAAAACTTGCAGAAATGAACCCAAAACCCGCAGGAATGAACCCAAACCCCTCCGGGGTGCACCCATAACCTACAAAGATTCACTCAAAACTCTTAGAAATTCACCCAAAATCACAGAAATTCACCCAAAACCTACAAAGATTCACCCAAAACCTGCAGAAATTCACCCAAAATCACAGACATTCACCCAAAGCTGCAGAAATTCACCCAAAGCCGCAGAAATCCCCCCAAACCCCTCGGGGTTCACCCCAAATTTGGGGTGCGGGGCCAGCTCCCCTCCCCGCCCCCCGTGCCCCCAATCCCGGTCCCGGCACCGCTGGAATTTTTTTTAATTTTTGGGGTTTTTTGGGGTTTTTCCCAGTATTTTTGGGTTTTTCTGAAGTTTTTAACGGGGTTTATTTGAGTTTTTTAAAGGTTTTTTGGGCCTGGAGGGTTGGGGTTTCAGTCAGGAGTTTGTTTTGTTTGTTCGTCTGGGTTTTTTGGTTTGTTTTGGGTGTTTTGGTTTGGTTCGAGTTTTTATTTTGATTTTGGTTTGGCTTTGGTTTCTCGGTTGGTCGGTTCATTTGGTTTGGCTTGGTTTCAGTTTTGGTTTTGGGGTGTTCTTTTTTGTTTGTTTGTTTGGGATTTTATTTTTGTTTCATTTCAGTTTATTTCTTTTCTTTTCTTTTCTTTTCTTTTCTTTTCTTTTCTTTTCTTTTCTTTTCTTTTCTTTTCTTTTTTCTTTTCTCTTCTTTGCTCTTGTTTTGTCTTGTTTTTATCTCGTTTCATTTTCTTTCACCGCCCCTCCCACCACCCCCCATCCCCCTTTAAAAAACCCTTCAAAAACCCTTACAAAACCCTTCAAAAACTCACTAAAAATCCAATTTACGCCTCTTTTTCTCCCCATTTCCCCCCATTCCCCAGCCAACCCCGCCGCCAGCTGGCTGCAGGCGCGCTCCTCGCGCAAGAAGCGCTGCCCGTACAGCAAGTTCCAGACGCTGGAGCTGGAGAAGGAATTCCTGTTCAACATGTACCTGAGCCGCGAGCGGCGGCACGAGGTGGCGCGGCTGCTGAACCTCAGCGAGCGCCAGGTCAAGATCTGGTTCCAGAACCGCCGCATGAAGATGAAGAAGATGAACAAGGAGCAGGGCAAGGAGTGAGGCCGGAGGCAGAGCCCCCGGCATCGGCGTTTTGCTCCAAACCGCCCCAAAAGCGGTGCTGGATCCTCCCCACCGAGCTGAAATTTTGGTTATTTTCAGTTTTAACCCAAAGCCCGGCCCTTTTTGGGGTAAGGAATCAGAGGACAGAGAGGCAGAGCCCTCTCATCGTTTTTCTCCAAACTGCCCCAAAAGCGGTGCTGGTCCTCCCCCCACGAGCTGAAGTTTTGGTTATTTTCAGTTTTTAAATCACTTTTCTTCTGGAGGCAACTCCAGCGCGGCTCTTCGTGGGGCAAGGAGTGAAAGGAGACAGAGGAAGAGGCCCCAAATCTCAGAATTTATCTCCAAACTGCCCCAAAAGCGGCGCTGGATCCTCCCCACCGAGCTGTTCCGGCTGAAATTTTGGTTCTTTTCGGTTTTTAAATCTCTTTTCTTTGGGAGGAAACTCCAGCGCGGCTCCTTTTAGGGCAAGGAATCAGAGGACAGAGAGGCAGAGCCCCCGGCATCGGCGTTTTTCTCCAAACTGCCCCAAAAGCGGCGCTGGATCCTCCCCACCGAGCTGTTCCAGCTGAAGTTTTGGTCATTTTCAGTTTTTAAATCTCTTTTCTTCAGGAGGGAACTCAGCCCAAAGCGCGGCTCCTTCTGGGGCAAGGAGTGAAAGGAGACAGAGAAAGAGGCCCCAAATCTCAGAATTTATCTCCAAACTGCCCCAAAAGCGGCGCTGGATCCTCCCCACCGAGCTGTTCCGGCTGAAGTTTTGGTTATTTTCAGTTTTAAATCACTTTTCTTCTGGAGGTGACTCGGCCCAAAGCGCGGCTCCTTTTGGGAAAAGGAATCAGAGGGCAGAGAGGCAGAGCCCCAAATCTCAGAATTTATCTCCAAACTGCCCCAAAACCCAGCCCCGGATCCTCGCCCCGCGCTGTTCCAGCCGAAGTTTTGGTTCTTTTCAGTTTAAACCCAAAGCCCGACCCTTTTTGGGGTAAGGAATCAGAGAGCAGAGAGGCAGAGCCCCGAAGCTCGGCCTTGTGCTGCAAACTGCCCCAAAAGCGGCGCTGGATCCTCCCCACCGAGCTGTTCCGGCTGAAATTTTGGTTATTTTCAGTTTTAAATCACTTTTCTTCCGGAGGGAACTCCAGCGCGGGTCTTCGTGGGGCAAGGAGTGACGGGACGGAGAGGCACAGCCCACGAGCTCGGCGTTTTTCTCCAAACTGCCCCAAAAGCGGCGCTGGATCCTCCCCACCGAGCTGTTCCAGCCGAAATTTTGGTTATTTCCAGTTTTAAATCTCTTTTCTTTGGGAGGAAACTCCAGCGCGGCTCCTTTTAGGGCAAGGAGTGACGGGACGGAGAGGCAGAGCCCCAAATCTCAGCTTTTTTCTCCAAACTGCCCCAAAAAGCAGCGCCGGATCCTCCCCCAGTCCCAGCTCGGCCGTTCCAGCTGAAACTTTGGTTATTTTCGTGTTTTAAATCCTTTTTCTTCTTCCTGAGGTAACTCAGCGCAAGGCCCGGCCCTTTTTGGGACGAGGAGTGACAGAGACAGACACCGAGGCCCCAAATCTCAGCGTTTTTCCCCAAAACCAGCGCCGGATCCTCCCCCAGCCCCAGCTCGGCCGTTCCAAAATCTGAAATTTTGATTATTTTCACTTATTAAATCCCTTCCGGAGAGAGCTCAGCCCGAAGGCCCTTTTGAGTTCATTTCTTTTCCTGTTTCCTTTTTGGGGCTCGTTTCTCTTCCCCTGTTTCCTTCTTCCCCTTCCCCCCCCAGTGTCAGAACAACTTTTTCCCCTTTTTTATTTAATTTTCCCCCCCAAAAAATAAAAAAATACCCCCGACCCCAAAGCGGCCACCCCCAAACCTGCCCGCTCTTTCTTTTCCCCACGCACGGACAGAGATTTGTGATTTTTTCCCCCAATTCCCCCACCCCGACCCCTCCCAGACGCTCCCGCGGTGGCCGAGCACCCAGACGATTTAATTAAACTGCTGCAGGACAGACACATTCATTAAGGCTCGCCTTTAATTACACCCAACAAATCACCTGCCAGCTCCAGCCCGGGGTCGCCGCTCCTCGCCAGCCCCGATTTGGGGTCCCCCCCCCGGTTTTTCCCCTCAATATTTCATTTTTTTGCTCCGTTCGCCGTGCAGAATTGGAATTATTCGGCGGAATTCGGACGGCGGCCGAGCTGGGACTCGGAGGAAAAGTTCCGCGGGATCTTTTTTGGGGCAGGAACGGCCGGTTTTGGGTGGGGAGGAGAGAAAAGAGAGAGGGGAAGGGAGAGGGGGGAGCGTGGGGCGCCCCCCGAGCCGCCTGGTCAATGATTCAGGGGAAAGAGAAAAGGGCGGAAGAACCCCCGCCAGGTCACCCCCAGCTTCTGAGAGAAGAGGAAGAACGGGATTTTCTAGGTTAAAAATTAAAAAAAGAAAAAAAAAGAAAGAAAAAAAAAAAGTACAAAAATAAAAGGAAAAAAAAACAAAGAAAAACAAACTACCTTCGTGGAGCTTTCAGGGAGGGGCCGCTCGTTCCTAGCGCTCGATATTTATAATTTATTGAGGATTTTTGGGACTTTTTTCCTGGAGCTGCTGCAGAGATAAAAGCGCCAACCCCAGCCCGGCTTTTTTTTTTTTTTCTTTTATTCTTTATTTTTAATTGTTATTTTGGACGACTTGGACTCTCCGCGCTCGGGCTCGGGGCGGCCCCGCGGGGTTTTGGGGTTTCCCCGCGAGCTCCATCCTCATCCTCACCGAGGCCGCAGCGCGGATCCCGGGCGGGATTTGGGGTTTTTTGCTCTCTTTAGGGACAGATTTGGGGTTCGGGGAGGGCGGGGGGCAGGGGGGGTTAGTTCAGCTCGGTTCCTGTTGTGACCCGTGTTTCGTGCTCGTGTTTCTGTCAGTGCTGCAGCTCGTGTTCTCGCTCTGCCGTGGCTTTTTCTCGCTCTTTTTAAGATATTTTTTAATTTTTTTTAAAGTTCTCGGAAGAGTTTTGCGGTTGGTAGTGGCCGGGAAAAAACCCGAAAAATGGAATAAAAAATAGAAATTAATCTCTCCACTCGGCTCCGTGCGAGGAGTTTGGAGTTTGAGGCGTCCCAGGGGCTCCGGGATATGGACGGGGGGGGAAAGGAGAAAAAGGCAGAAAAAATGATAAAAAAATGAGAAAAAATGAGAAAAAAAGCAGGAAAAAAAAAGCAGAAAAAAGCAGGAAAAAAAAAAGCAGGAAAAAGCAGAAAAAAGCAGGAAAAAAGCAGGAAAAAGCAGGAAAAAAGCAGAAAAAAGCAGAAAAAAAAGCAGAAAAAAGCAGAAAAAAGCAGAAAAAACCCATTTTTTCCTGCAGTTTATCAGGAGGAACCAGCACAAATCTGGCGGCGGCGATAGCGAGGATTCGCGGATTTGCATTTTTGCAAACCGCTCCTGCACTTTTTTCTGGGGTTTTTTTTCTGCATTTTTTTCCTTCCCCTCCCTCCTCGATCCCGAGATAAAACCCGCGGAGCTGCGCTGAAATTTCCGCCGCTCCAAACCCTCTCAAAAAGGGTTAAAAACCCCAAAAAAACCCCCAAAAAAACCCAAAAAAACCCCAAAAAACCCCAAATTCTCTCCCCGCCTTGAAGAGAAACCAGAGCTGGAGGGTTTCAGACAATTCCCCAGAAAACTGTTCGGGTTTTTGGGTTCATTTTTTGGGTTTTTGGGTTCATTTTTTGGGTTTTCCTCGTGTGAAACTTTCCATCCTGCTCCTGGGGGCTCCAAATTTAACCCTTCTGCTGCCGGCGGGAGTTCAGCGCCACCAAACTTCGCTCTGGGTTTAAAATCCCAACTAAAAAAATTCCATTTTTGAGGCGTTTCGAGCTGCGGGCAGCAGGAAGATTTCTCTAAATGCCGATTTATTTTTTAAAAAACCTGCGATTCAATGACATAAAACGGGTGGGAAATGATGCTCGAGCGGGGCGGGATTTTTCCAGCTCGGTTTGGTGAATCCTCCACGTCTCCAGCGGAGCTCGGATTTGCCCAAATCCTCTTTATTTTCATTTCCAGACGCGTTTTCCACGAGTTCCTCGATGTTTTGCGACCCCATCGGCCACCGGGATTTAGGAAGTTTTTTTTCCCTCACTTTCCTTAGAGTTGTGCTAAAGAGCAGATATTTTTAAGATGACGATTATGAGGTTCTTTGAGAATAGAATTGAAGATGTTAGCTGGTTTTATTAGGAAATAATCTTAAAAAAAAAAAAGAAAAAAAAAAAAAAAAAAAGGAAATGTTGGGGAAATTGTTTTCTGTAGCACCAGCCCGGATGTATTTTCCAGAGATGTTTTAATGCTCCAGAATAAAAACCGATTTTAGAACAACGAGCAGCGCTGTCCTTGTGTTCCTCACCCCGAATTCTGGAATTATTCCCGCCGTGGTTTCCTGGCGTTTTTTGGGTTCAGGTCTCCAAAAATCGGCCCAGGAGAAGTGGAAATGATTCCACTCCGGAGCAGCGAGAGTTTGCTGGGTCCCGCCCGAGCTTGGTCCTTTTCTGACGCTTTATTTCGGATATCATTTTAAATTCTGAAGCCCGAGGCTGCGGCTGCGCCTCCCCTTTGCTCGCGGGTTTATTTCTGATTTTTGGCTTTTCCATCCCTTCGTTCCCGCCCCGGCCCGGGGGAAAAGGCTCTGGGTGGATTTTCCGCCTTTCCTCGCTTTATTCCCCTCTGGCCCAAGGAAAAACTTCCCCCGAGAAGATGAAAAAAAAACCCAAAAATCCCCAAAAAGTCCCCAAACCCCCCAAAAAACCCAACGGGGGAACCCCACCCGCTCTCCCCGCCCGGCGTCACCTCGGGTTTCCTTTTTCCAGGAGCGATTCCTGCGATTCCCTCCCGAAATTCCTGTGACGTTTTATCGCTCACGGAGCCCCGCGAGCGCCTGGGAAGTGGTTTTATATTAAAAAAAATTAAAAATTAAAATGATAACAATTAAGAAGCGCCAAGCCAAGCCCGAGTCCTGCTGAGCCCCGCAGGAAACAGGTACGAGAAGCAGAGCCCGCAATCCCCTTCCCACTAATTTTTAACAAAATGGGCCGCTCTAAAGGGCAATATTTCACTTCTTAAGGGGGAAAAAAGGGGGAAAAAATCTCCTTTCTTTGGGGCAGCCCTGAAAAGAAAACAAAAGAAGAAGGAAGATTTTTGGGGCTTGCGGAGGGAAGGGAGAGAAAGGGAAGGAACTTGTCATAAAGAAAGGAAAATCCAGCGCAGTGTGCTGCCATAAAAGAATATGACCGCTATAAAAGTTTATAGGGTATAAATTTCTGAAGGTTAAGGAACTGAGCGGCTGTAAAGGAAACGGCGCAAGGAAACTTTCAGGAACTCCTAAATTACTCCAAGGAGCCGGGAGCGCGGGGAAGCCCCGCGCGGAAGGGCTCGCCCGCTTCCCCTCTTTTGCCTTTTATTTCTCTTTTCTTTTCCTCCTTTTCTTGTTTTTTTTACCTAGGGAGAGGCATGTCAAAAAATCAGAATTGTGGGGGGAAAAAATATAAAAGGTGGGGAGGGACTTTTGTTAATTTATTCTTCTCTTGCAGATGCCGTGAAAATCCAGCGCTCGGGATGATCCCCTTTGTTCTTTTTTTTTTGTTTCCCCTTTTTTTTTTTTTTTACCCTTTTTTTTCCTCTCTTTAAAGCAATTCCAGGCCTGCACACAACAACAACAACGCACGCACAGGAGGCACCCCCAGCGCTCGCACCCTCGAAGTTCTGGCGAGACGTCTGGGCTGGGGAAGCTCTTGATGACTTTACAGCCCCCCCTGGCCCCCCGGGCAGCAGAATGACCAATTGTTTAGTCTCGGAATTTGAAACAATAGCTCGTTTCAGAAGCGAACCCACTTCGCCTCTTTTTTTTTTTTTTTTAAATAATTTTTACTTTTTTATTGCCGCACTTGGAGGAAACTCCCGCGCGGCGAGGGCGGAGAGGCGACAAAAAATCCATTCTCGTTTCCCCCCTCTTTTCCTCCCTCGCCTCCTTCCCTTTTTTTACATTTTTGACGCTGTTTCATGCTCGCGGCGCGGAGCGGCGGTTTGAATTTTGGTGGTTTTTTCCCTTTTTTGGGTTTTTTCCCCGGCAGGCGCGCCGCTGCAGTTCCGCGCGCGGCCGCGAGGTGGAGCCGTTGCTCCACGCTAGAGGCGCGAGCGCCGCGCGCCCATTAGGTAAAATATTGGGTTAATTATCGCTGTTTTGCCCATTTTACAGCTCGCATCTCCTCTTTTTTTAAATTATGCCAGGCTGGGAAGGGAAAAAAACACCGCGGCAAGGCGGCGGCAAAGCCGCGGTGAGAGGTGGGGCGCGCATCTCCGCTAAATGTTCGTTTAAAAGGGAATAAAAAAGAGCCGGGTTTTGTTTTCTGCTGCTCTGGGGGTGGGAGGACAGCTGAAATTACCCCAAGCCCGCAGATTTACGTTTGCAGGGTTGAAAAAAGAGAGCGGCTGGAAGATTTCGGGGAGAAAGGGACGCGCAGAACCGGGACAATATTTTTCCTCTCGGCCATTAGGATGATCTGCGCTTTCCCCGCTCGATATTTTATGTGTTTTATAATCCCAGCCACCGCAGGAAAAAAAAAAAAAAAAAAGAAAACAGAAGAAGGAAAAAAAAAAACCAACTCAAGCATGCAACAAAACAAGAGCATTTGTTTCTTTTAGAAGTTGAGCCACTCATTTCTGGCGTGGCTGCCCCATCTTTGGGCAGGGCTGATGCTCTTCGCTCGAATTCTTCACTTTAACAGCTTCAGAAATATTTTTTTTTTAATGCCACAAACGAGTAAATGAACCCAAAATGCTCTTAAACCACCCGGGTTTGGGGTACATATAAATACACCCCTGATGCGGCGGCAAAAATGTCAACTTTTAACTCCACCAGTTCGCTTTGATTTTGGCCTTTGATTCCTCAGAATTACGAGGCAAAAAAAATTGACTCAGATGTTGCAATTCTCCCGCTACAAACGCGGCAATAATTTCAAGATGGGTTTTCTTTCAAATTGGTATAAACGGGTTTTTTTCCCCGGGTGAGAATTGCTCCCGAGTTCCACCAGAAACCGCTCCCGCCGCTCCAAAAATCGAGATTTTGGGTGAGGGCGGATCAATTCAAACCCACACGCAGCAGCCCAGGGTGGGAAATCTCATTTGAAGAGGCAAAGTTTGGGCACCTCGAGGCTCCGTTTCAACGCCCCGGCGTGAAATACGAGCGCAAACAGAAACAAATGAGCGAAATGAAGAAAAATCTGGCCCCTGTGCATTGGGCGAGAGCAGAGCGCAGCAAACTTGAGGTTCAGCAAGGAAAGGCTTCGAGGCTCTTCCATTTTTTTATTTTTTTTGCCTTACGAATTCCCAATAAATCTTTCCTCCGCCGGGTGTTTATAAATTATCTCTCCCCGGCACCCACGCCGCGCTCTCGCGCCGGCCGCGCTCGCTTTTCCTTGGAATGGAAACATTTTCCTTTCATCGGGAGCCGAGGCCGGCGCGGCGGTGATTTAGGATCAGCCACTGATTTCGGGGCTTTGCTGGCTCCCGGAGCACCCAAACCCCTCTCACTTGAGCAAAACCTCCCCTTCCCACCGCAACTTCCCGGCCTCCGCCGGTTCCTGCCTTTCCCCCTTCCCAAACCTCGGGAACAGCCACAGCAGGAGAAACTTCTGCTGGAAAATCACTTTTTTCCCATTCCATTTTAATTTTTTTCTTTTTTTTTTCCTCCCTCCCTGGATATTCCGGCATCCCCCTCGGCCAGGTTACAAAGCTCTGTTTACTCCTCTGCACCATTTTTATGTCGCGCGATGAAACCCAAAATCTGCTCGATCGGCAATAAAAGTGGGGAGAAAAAAGAAAATGTTAACTCGTCTTTTAGAGGGGCGAAAAAAGCCTTAATTATAGCGCCGCAAGTACTCCAGCAGCAATAATTACTGGGAAAGGCTCTTAGGCTCGGCTGGAATTATCCCTGCGCAAAATAAAGGAAGCGTCTTTACTTAAATTATTTCTCAAAGGATGGGTTTAAAGTTTTATTCCGTTGCTATCTTTGTTTTCTTTCTTTTTTTTTTTTTCCTCTTCCTTTCTGCCTTCCTGCCTTTCCCCACTGATAATTTTAGTGAGGATTTTCAAATTATTTTTTAAGCCAAGGTAGAAGAGCGGAAATATTTCAACTTTTCCCTCTTTTCTCGTGCGGTGGAGGTTGAATTTTGTCCCTCAGCCGGAGGCGGGCAGGAGCCGAACCCTCCTAAAATTCACTTTTTGCGCTCAGACGGAGGCGGTGGGGAAACAGCAGAAACAGGCGGGGAAAAGCGGGGAAAAAACCCGAAATTGAGGTGGGAAAAGAGAGGCTGGGAAGGAAAACCCAGGCGGAATTGCGGGGGGCTCCGGGGGGGCCGGGGCGGGCGCGGGTCGTTATTAACTGAGAAACGTCTGGGTAATATTTGCTGACTGCGAGAAATGAATTTCCAAATCTACCCCCTGTGTGTTCCGGCGGTGGAAAATTGCAGCGCTGGCATCCGAGGGGCAACTTTGGCTCCGCTGGTACCAAACGCCAATAAAAGAGAAAAGCTTCTCGCGCCTCTCCCCCATCCCCATCCCCCCGGGTTTTTCCCTGGGAAGGAGTGGAGTGGAGGGAAAAAAAAAATGAAATAAAAAGGAATGAACTAAAAAAGAACGGAATAAAAAGGGATGGGATAAAGAGCTGGAAGTTCTGGGGGCGAGGGGGGAGAGGGGAGGGTCTCTGCCCTGGAGGCCGCGGAGCCGCAAATTCGGAGTTTGGAGCCACCCCGAGCGAGCCCGGGTGAGGATGAGGAGGAGGAGGAGGAGGAGGAGGCAGCGAGGGCGCAAAGCCGATGTTCTAGCTGGAAAAGTGTCACGGTTTTAATTCAATATTGACACCTCCGCGCCTGGCCGCGGCCGCGCAAGGCTCCAGTGCAGGGCTGGGCTTGACAGCGGCGGAGGAGCGCGCTCGTAAAACCCGAACGGCTTTTATGGAGTGCGGCATAAACAACAACAACATCCCCGGCTTTATGGCGCTTTATAGTTTGTTAAACAGTTTACGGCCTTTTTTGGGGCTATTACAAACGCAATTCCCTTCATGCGATAGTTAAACCTTTATCAATAATAAGGAAATTGATCATTAAAATGTTAAATATGACTACCTCGTTTGTTTTAAAATATGTTTAGGATAAGAAGCTGTATGATTTGATAACTTGTATTAAAATACCAATTACATTTATAGGACCTTTTAAAACTGGTAGCAATTAAATCGTGTTCTTTTACAGTTTTCCAAAGCGACCCTGACATTTAAAAAGGCTAAAACTGCCTCGTTAAAATTTTGAAATTAACGACTGCGAGCGCTCCTCTTTAATTTTCCAACACTCCCCAAAAATCAATCTTTTGGGTGGTCTAGGTACGTGATTTGTTGTGAGGCGAGCGATATCTCATTAATGGAGGTAGTTAAACATATTTAATCCGTATATTCACCCCACCTCCTCCTCCCTTCCCCTCTCCCTCTCCCTCCCTCTCCCTCTCTCGCTCCCCCTCGCTCGCTTTTCCTTCTTTATTCTCCCACACTCTTCCTTTCACAATCATGCGGTGCAGAGTCCGTGTGGAGTAAGGAGAAGCCAATAGGATGAGGTTTTGGTAATAGATGCAAATGATCATGAAAAGACACTGCAAAATATGAAACAACTCATTTGCGCTGAAGTAAATCACTGAAAACTGTTTATGAACTGGCATCTCTTCTTGGAAATGTAAAGCGAGAACTCTTTAAGTGGCGATTTTTTTTTTTTTTTTTTTTTTAGGGGTGGGGGGGGAGGAAAGAATTCAATATCATGCAGGCTTAGAGTTTTGATTATATCCTCCTTTTATATTCCTGGAAATCACAAACTGTCGTTGCTTAGCATCTTAGCGCTTTCTTTTTTTGCTAATAGATTCTCGTGGTCTGGTTTGTTGTGGGGGTGATTTTTTTTTTAAATATTTTTTTTAATTTTTTTTTTCCGCCTGCTTTAAAAAAAAAAAAAAGGACAAGGGAAAAAAAAAAACCAACCTCTTATTGAAATTAAAATGAGCTCCTATTTTGTCAACTCACTCTTCTCCAAATACAAAACCGGCGACTCCCTGCGCCCCAATTACTATGACTGTGGCTTCGCGCAGGATCTGGGGGGCAGACCCACCGTGGTGTACGGCCCCAGCTCGGGGGGCTCCTTCCAGCCCCCGCCCCAGCTCCAGGAGTTCTACCACGGCGCCTCGTCGCTCTCCAGCTCCCCTTACCAGCAGAACCCGTGCGCCGTGGCGTGCCATGGGGACCCGGGCAACTTCTACGGCTACGAGCCCCTGCAGCGGCAGAGCCTGTTCGGGGCGCAGGAGCCCGAGCTGGTGCAGTACGCGGACTGCAAGCTCGCCGCCAGCGGCCTCGCCGAGGAGGCGGAGAGCTCGGAGCAGAGCCCTTCTCCCACCCAGCTCTTCCCCTGGATGCGACCGCAAGGTGAGGCGAGGATGGCGAGGAAGGGCGAGCCCCGCAAAGCAACCCCCAGCTCGCCCCCAGCCCCTTTATTTTATTTTGTTGGTGGTGTTGTATTTTGCTTTTCTTTCTGTCCCCCTTCTTTGCCGCCTTTCTTTCTCTCGCTGCCTTTTTCTTCCCCCCGGTGACTGTATTTTACTGCTTTATGGGGGTAAACTTTTGCACTTGTAAATTGCTTTATAGTTTAATTACCCTGAAGGAGACCTTTTCTTCTGGGGGCTGAGCGAGCCGGGCTTTCTGTGGAAGGAAGCGTCCTTAAAGTTTATGGCACTTTTATAGCCTCAAAAAGCCCCTTCATTTTTGCTGGCCGCTCGATCCGGGCTCTCGGCCGCGCTGCCTCCCCTCTCCGGGCTGCAGCCGTTGATTTCTTCCCGTTTTCGGGGTTTTTGGGGGCCGGCTGCGCTGTTGTTGCGCTGGGGGTGCTGATCAGCGTGCAGAGCGCAGCTCCAGCCGGGGTGGGCTGAGGGCGACCCCCCCTCCTCCTCTCCCTTGCCCTGCTCTCCCTCTCCCCCCGGCCCCTCTCCCCTCTGCAGCACCCTCTCCCCGCGCCCCCTGGGCTGTCGGTGCCGCTGGCCGAGCCTGGTTTGTGTTTCTCTCAAGCTCCTTCTCTCGTTTTCCCCTCTCCCACCCCAACTCTGCCATCCCCCAGCAGCCGCCGGACGCAGGAGGGGGAGGCAAACCTACAGCCGCTACCAGACGCTGGAGCTGGAGAAGGAATTTCTATTTAATCCCTACCTGACCCGCAAACGGAGGATCGAGGTCTCGCATGCCCTGGGATTGACAGAGAGGCAGGTCAAAATCTGGTTCCAGAACAGGAGGATGAAATGGAAAAAGGAGAACAACAAAGACAAGTTTCCCAGCAGCAAATGCGAGCAGGAAGAACTGGAAAAACAGAAAATGGAAAGAGCCCAGGAGGTGGACGAGGAAGGGGAAGCACAGAAGGCGGACAAGAAATAAAGGGATTTTTGAGGACTGAAAGGCAAGCGCTGCTGGGGTGGAGGAGCCCCCGAGCCCCACGTTAATGGCAGTCGGTGTGAGGGAGGGGTGGGCTGGGGGGGGACAAAAACAACAAACCAGAAAAACAAAGCGTAGAAAAGAGAAAAAAGGGGGGAAAAAAAGAAAACAAAAAAAAAAAAAAAAAGAGAAAAACCACCAAAAAAAAAGAAAAAAACCCCAACCCCTTTTATTGCTGTAAAACAATATAGCTGCGAGCAGCACTTTCCCGATTCTCCTCTGACACAATGCGCAGGAGGCGGGAGGCACCGGGAGCTCGCTGCCTTTTGCCAGTTATTAACTAGCGGTAGTGTAACGCAATAGCTTCTGTAAAACATGACTGTGAAATCCTCTCTCTCTCTCTGTCTTTCTCTCTGTCTCTCTCTTCTTTCCGGGGGCGTGGGGGGTGGGTTGGTTAACATAGCTTTCAGCGCTAGAGGAGTTATGTGATATTACATTTGTGCACTTTTTTATTTTTTTAATTTGGGTTTTTTAGTTCGTTATTTCCCCAGTCCTGTTTTTGATTTTGGTTTTTTTTTTTTCTTTTTTTTTTTTTTCGTGGTTTATCTGTGTGTACTGGAGGTAGCTATTGAGACAAACATCCCAACAACATGAAACTGCCTATTTATGCTATAGTTATCTCTCTCTTTCTCTCTCTTCACTTTCCCCTCCTCTTCTTTGCCTTGGTTAGGGTTTTTTTTTTTTTTTTTTTTTTTTAACCCAATTTTTCAATGTCTCTTCCATAAGAAAAAAAAAAGGGAAAAAAAAGAAAAAAAAAAGGCGTTTTTCTCTCCTTTAGTTAGCATGCGCACAGTGAATCAAGTTGTAAAGTGATCTTTAGGTTAACTGTGAAAAAGAATGTATACTGTATACGTGAATTACTTTATTGGGGGAACTAATGCTATATTTTGTTGTTCTTTCACCACTTTGTTCTATTGTCTAAACCTGGAAGCGGCGGAAGAAAAGTTACAATAAAGTTTACAAGCGACAATTCCGTGACATCATTCTTTTCGCCCTGCTCCGCTTCCTCCTGCACCGCTGCGATAGAAAGGAAATAAAAACCCAAATTTGTGCGCGGACAAAAAGGCAAAACCCGGCCGGGCCGGGCAGGGCTGGGGCCGGGGAGGGGAAGGGCCCGGGGCTGCTCCTGCTCTTGCTCCTCTTCCTCCCGGCTCTGACAGCTCGGGCTGCTCGCGGAGACCCCGCTGCAGGTAACCCCCGGTGCATTTCGCGGCGGTTTTGGGGCTTTTTGGGGCTTTTTGTGCAGCCCGGGGCGCTCGGGCGCTTTGTGCGGAGCGCAGCTGAGCCGGGGATGCTGTAACCTTGGGGAAGGAGAAAGCAGCACCAAGCCCGCACCATTGTCTGCTTTTCCTGCCTCCCGGAGTTGGTTTTTTTTTTTTTTTTTCTTTTTTCTTTCTCTCGACGCCCCCCTCCCCATCCCGCCCCAGCCGGGGCCGCCGCCTCCTCGCACAGAAATACAAAAAAATATTAAAAAGACAAGAGTCAGCTCGGGTTTTGGGTGGTTCCTGTGCCTGGCCGGCGGAAGCAGAGCAGGCAGCTGCTCAGCCCCGAGCCGGCCCCGGCAGGCGCCGAACGAGGGAGCCCAGCGCTCTTTTTGTGCCCCAGCAAGGAAAGCAAAGGCCAGCTCCGTGCGCGGCTCAGAGCCCGTGGCACTGGAATAAATCAGATACAGAGCTGGGCGGCATTTGGGGGTGGAAAAAACCCGCCTGGAACGATTAGGTATCAATGAGACATTTGTCTTTTTTTTTGAGACAAGACACCTGGCAGAGGGCTGGGGGGGAGGGGAGGGAATTATGGACAGTCTGGAGAAAAAAAGTAGCTCGGAGCCGAGGAAATGGTGCGAAGGAGGGAAATTTAGACGGGATCAATAAAGGGATAAATAGAAGTCCCTTCCCTTTCCTCCAGCAGAGAGAGACCGAGAGAGCCTCGCTGGTTTGTCAGCAACGTGCTTGTAACCCCCTCCCCTTCTTCATGTTTTTTTTTTTTTTTTAATTTTTCTCCCCCCCTTTCTCCCTCGCTCCGAGCTGAAAACTGATTACAGGTTGCTTATCGACTCCAGCACAATTTCACCCCTTGCAGCAGGGATCGCGCAGGGTTTTATACGGCATCAATTATTTATCATATTTGATAAATCCAGCCGCACAGTCCCGTGCCCCCGAGGAGGGGGCGGCCCGCGATTGGCGCCGGCGCAGCCACGTGCCCGCGCGTCACCGGGGCCGGGAGGAAAAAGGCTCCTTTTTGGTGTAAATCTGGACTCTAATTCCGTAATATATCACGGTACCTCGTAAAACCGACACTAAAACGTCCCGACCTACAAATCACCCGGCCAAATTATGAGTTCATTGTATTATGCGAATGCTTTATTTTCCAAATATCAAGCCGCAAGTTCGGTTTTCCCATCCGGAGTCTTTCCCGAGCAAACTTCTTGCGCTTTCGCCTCCAACAGCCAGCGAGCGGGCTATGGGGCCGCGTCCACGCCTCCCTTCGCCGCCTCCATGCCCGGCCTCTACTCCGGCGGCAGCTCCGTGCACCCGCAGCCCCCCAGCGTGTACCCCTCGGGCTACGGCCTGGAGCCCGGCTCCTTCAACGTGCACTGCTCGCCCTTCGAGCAGAACCTGGCCGTGATGTGCCCGGCGGACGCCCCCAAGCAGAGCTGCGGCAAAGGCGACCCGCGGGACGCGGAGCTGCAGGGCGACGGCAACTTCCGAATCTACCCCTGGATGAGGAGCACAGGTACGCGCGGGGAGGGGGAGGGCCCGGCGAGGGGGTCGGGGGTGGGGGGAGTGTGAANGGCGGAGGAGGGAGAGGGGGGGTTTGGGGGGGGGTCGTCCCCAGCTCCTTTCGTGACGTTTCACTGAAAATGCGTCTCGGAAAGAGGGGGGGGGGAGAGCCGCACACCCCCACCCCCTCCTGTCCTCCCCCCACCCGGCCGTAAAGCCGAGATTTTAGCTTTAAATATTTATCGGGGCTGTGTCCGTCCGTCCGTCTGTCTGTCTGGGAGGGGACAGACGGAGCCGCAGCCATCGCGGGCAGCCCCTTCTCCTGCCGCGGCACTCGCAGGCTGAGCTGGGCAGATGGGGAGGTGGATCGGGGGCGGAACTGGCCTTGGGGGCGCTTTGAGGGCCGGGGGGGTTTTCTTTGGGGGTCCCGAGCTCCGTCCGGCAGCCCCCCGGTGCCGGGACAGCAGCTCCGGGAAAGCCCCGCCGGCTCCTCCGGGATGGCTGATGGGTGGCACGGGATAAAGGGGGGACGCCTCCTGCCCCACAACCCTCGCGGCAATGCCCTTTGGGGTGCCCGGCCCGCCCTGCTCAGCCGGGGGGGCTCCGGGGGCGGCCCCGCTGCGGGTCACGCAGGCCCCGCGCAAACCCCGACCCTCGGGGCCGCCCCCGGGGCCCGGCGCGCTCCGTCTCGGGGCATTAACGTCAATTAACCATTAATAAATATCCCTTTCCCCCGCCGGGGAGGGGTCCCGGCGCGGCCCCGCTGCCCCCGGGAGCGCTCCGGGGCCGGGCTGGGCGCTCCCCCCGCTCCGTGCCCGGGGCACCCGCGGGGCGGCTCACGGTGCCCGTGGGGCCGGTGACGGTGCCCGGGGCCACCCTTGGGGACCGTCACGGTGCCTCTGGTCACTCGTGGTGCCAGTCACGGTGCCCGGGGTCACCCGTGGAGCTGATCACGGTGCCCGGGGCCACTCGCGGGGCTGCTCACGGTGCCCGGGGCTGCTCACGGTACCCGGGGCTGCTCACGGTACCCGGGGCCGGTCACGGTGCCCGGGGCCACTCGCGGGGCTGCTCACGGTACCCGGGGCTGGTCACGGTGCCCGGGTGGGGAGGGTCGGTCACGGTGCCCGGGTCTCCTCACCCCCCGGGATGCCCAGAAGCGGCAGAAAGGCGCTGCTGTCCCGCCTGGGGGGACCCAAGGCGTGCGCTCCTTTTCCAGCCACAGCTCGGGAGCGTCATCCCCGCTCCGCGGCCGCGGAAAAATCCGCGAGAGGGCTCGCTGGGAGAGCCGGGGCGCGTTCGGAGCGCGGCCCAGGCCGGCCCGGGGGGAGCCGGGCAGCGCAGCAGCCGGGGCAGAGCGCTCGGGCCGGCAGCAGCTCCCCTCGCTCCTATTTGGTGGTCACCTCTTCCCATTACCTGCCCCATCACTCATCCGCTTTTACAGTTGATTTATCAAAGAGCAAATATTTCTGGTCGTAAACACTTCATCTCTGCTTTTATCCGACTTTAGATTTAAGGAGCCCCCCCCCGCTCTCTCCTCTTGCAGCCGGTGACGCTGCGGGGATCAGCACTGGAGAGAAAGAGAGCAAACCTCCAAAACCCCCCAAAACCTGGATGTTGTGGCATCAGCTGAGCCTGAACCCACAAAAACTCGACTTGGGGCGTAAGACGGGGGGTCCCGGCCTTGCGGCCCCCCCTGGCCGGTGGCCGGGGTGCGATCCCATCCCGCCGGTGGAATTCCAGCGGCCAGCAGAGATAGAGTTGTCATCCCATTCAGCGGCGCTTTATGGCTCTGCGCTCAGCGGATTTTACAACCCGCATTCCACGACCTGCACATTTTTGCTTTACAGCTTAGCCAGGCCTATTTTCCCTTTTTTTCTTTTTTCTTTTTTTTTTCCCCAAAATGCCCCAAACATCCCCTGGAAGGGTGAAAAGCCGGGACAGCTCCCGGTGGCAGCTCGGGCAGAGCAGCCTGCGGGGTTTCGGGGGGAGCAGATGTCTCCCCCTCTCTCTGTCCCCCCCTCTCTGTCCCCGCGCTCATTTCCCCCCAAAACCATCCCCAATTTCTGGGGTCTGGCTGAAAACCGAGGCAGGAACCCGGAGTCTGGCAGGGCAGGAAACTTCCTGAACTTTGTTGTTGGCTGTGAGGCCGCGCCGGCCCCGAGGCTCGGGGAAATTAAATTTGGGGGGTTCGGGGGGCTGCGAACCCAGGGCGAGGTGGGGAAAGCCTCGAGCAGCAGGAAAAAATTAAAATTTCCTCCAAATTAAAGGAAATACTGACCCAGGCCGCGATTTTGGGTGGCACCGCCGAGGAGCAGTTTTTGCGCTGCGCAACAACGCGGCAAAAAAACCCAAAAAAACCCAAAAAAACCCAAAAAACCCCAAAAACTCCCCCCGAGCTGACCCAAATCTGCGTTTTTTCGGCAGGGACGGACAGAAAACGAGGCCGGCAGACCTACACCCGCTACCAGACGCTGGAGCTGGAGAAGGAGTTCCACTACAACCGCTACCTGACGCGGCGGCGGCGCGTGGAGATCGCCCACGCGCTGTGCCTGACCGAGCGCCAGATCAAGATCTGGTTCCAGAACCGCCGCATGAAGTGGAAAAAGGAAAATAAAAGCGCCTGCCCCGGCTCCGGCGGGCAGGAAAAGGCAGACGCCGAGGAGGACGAGGAGGAGTGAGGTGGATGCAGGAAGAGAGAGAAGGGGGAAAAGGGGGGAAAAGGCAAAAACACGCATTAAAAATAAAAAAAAAGGACTATATATAAAAATAAATGATAAGCGGATCGATAATAACCCCTAGGAGTGATACCTTGTGTTTGATGACACTGAGAGAGAATACTACCTATATTAGAGTCTCTTTTTTGGGTTTTTTTTCCTTTTTGTACGATAGAATATCTACCTATTCCATGTGGCTTTAGAGTCAGGATAGAGACGTTTTTTCCTGTGTGAGCCTTCCTCTAGCAGCAGTGGTTTGTAAATCGCTGTCGTTTGTACCTCGCTGTGCACCGGGGTTTGCGTTTTGGGTTGTTTTTTGTTTTTTTCGGGGGGTTATGAAGTAACGTGGTCGTGTTTAGCACCTTTAATTTAGGAAATGTGACCCGAAAGCCCGAATGCAAATTCCATTTAGCGCGTAGAGTCCTGTACAGAATATGAATTATTATTATTATTATTATTATTCCTCCGTCCTCCCTGCAGCCTCTGTGGTTCTTTTCTCCTCGCGATGCTCTTTCGTCTGTGGATATTTTTACCTTCGTTGTTCGAGCCTCTGCGGGGGGGGAAAAAAAAGGAAAAAAAGAATTAAAAAAAGACAGAAAAAGCAGAGGAATTAATATTGTGCTCCGTCAAATGTTGTATATCAAAGTAGCAAATTATTTAATGGCGGCGCGTTGCTTTTTTGTTATTATTAATAATAATAATTATTATTTTCCTTCGTCCGTGATTATTATTCTTTGAAATAAAAAGGAGATCTCCAACCACCTACAGCGCGTTGGGTGCCTCCCTCTTTGGCTCATTAAAAACAACAACAAAAAAACCCCAGATTTTTTGGCATGGCTTTGAAATAAAGGCGATGAAATTTCCTTTTACCCCGATTTATCACCCACATTTCTCTCCTTTTCTTTGGCCCGGCCGATCCGTTGGAGATCTCGGTGTTTCTTCTGTAGATTTGGTGAATTTCCCGAGAAATAATTGATTTTCGGGGCTCTGGAGATGCGGGCTGGGCTCTCTCCCCTCTCCCTCTGTGCTTGCGCTGGGATTATTCCTGAGGAAGGAAAAAATTTTAAAAAAAGGAATTTAAAGAACCCAGAATGGCCCCAAATAATCTCCCCGCTCCTCGCTTCAATTCTCTTCTCCTCCGAACTAATTTGCACCGAGCCGATCCATTGCGCCGCGCCTTTGGCCATTTTATTTATTTATTATTTTCTTTTTAAGGTTCTCCCTCCGCCCTTCAATTACTTTACCGCGGACTGGAACTCTTTCATTAGCACCAAATAACGCCGAGCATCAAAGCGCGCATAAAATAAATTAAAGCAATTAAACGCGGGGGAAGAAAGAGAAGAAGGAGAAGAAAAAAAAATTTAAAAAATCAACAAGGCAAAACAAAAGGCGAGTGAATTTGAGCACTTGCGCCTCGGCCTGGCTCTCCCCTCCCCGCCTTTTTTTTTCTTTTTTAAAATTAATTTATTTATTTCCTCCGCCCATAAAGGCGCGGAGGCTCCGCGGAATTTCACTCGGCGGGGCTGAGCGAGATGCGGAGCGAAGGGAATTAAAAAATAAATTAAAAATCAAAAGAATAATTAAAAAATAAACTAAATAAACCCAAATTCAGGGAGGAGTTGGCGGTGGCAGCCCCGCACCTTCCTCCTCCTCCTCCTCTTCCTCCCCTCGCTCCTTTTTCACCTCCCACCTCCCCCCGATGATTTCGTGCCCGCCGCATCCTCATTTTTTAATTTTTATTATTTTTTTTTCCCCAAAAATGCGGCGCCACGTCAGGGACCTGCGCGCCCCCAGATTCGCTGCTGGCCCTAATTATGGAAATGCCGTAATTATTAAAGGCTCGGCTCGGCCGCTTTTCCCCCCGAAATTCCCGTCTGGAGGGGAAAATCCAGGGAAAGGAAAGGGAAATCCAGGGAAAATCAGGGGGAAAATCCAGGGAAAAGGAGAGGGAAATCCAGGGAAAATCAGGGGGAAAATCCAGGAAAAAGGAGAGGGAAATCCAGGGAAAATCAGGGGGGAAATCCAGGGAAAAGGAGAGGGAAATCCAGGGAAAATCAGGGGGAAAATCCAGGGAAAAGGAGAGGGAAATCCAGGGAAAATCCAGGGATAATGAGGGGGGAAATCCAGGGAAAATCAGGGGGGAATCCAGGGATCATGAGGGAAATCTGGGGAGAATGAGGGGGGAATCCAGGGAAAATGAGGGGGAAAATCCCTTTTCTCCGCAGCAGCGCTGCCTGCAGAGCCGCGTTGGGGTGTGGGGGTGAAACCAATAAAAAATGAAGCGATTCCAGAATTTTCTGGCCCCTCTGTCGCTCCCGGAGCCCCCCCCCCTCCCCGGGCCGGGGCTCTGCGCTGGGGGCGAGCGGGAATTGGGGCGAATTCCAGGGAAAAAGGGCAAAGCCGGGCTGGGATCGGCCAGGGGGGCCCCCCAAAATCGGCCCCGGGGGCAGGGCGGGGTCCCGGGGGGATTCGGAGCCCCCCGAGCGCTGCCCGCGGCTTTTCCTGCCTTTATTTCCTCCCCCCCAAAGCTCCCGATCGCCCCTTTCAGCCTAAAAGATCCCAATTGTGACCCAAAAAAAGGGGAATTGAGGCCAAAATCGCGAACCCCGCTGTTTTACTGCGCCTTTCCCCCGTTTCCATCCATCCCAAAGCTCCAGCTCTTTATTCTGGGGGGGTTTTATTGTTCCGAAATTTCAGGCGTTATTCCATTTTTTTTTTTTGTCCCCAACGACCCCCCCATATCCAAGCCAGGGGTGGGGTGAAGGGGGTGAAAAAATTAAAAAAAAAAAAAAATCCCCGACCCCTCTTTTTGGATAATTTTTTAAAAAGAATATTATTTTGTTGTTAAAAAAAAAAAAAAGATGGCGGCTAAGAAAAAGACTGCTGTTAAACCGGTCATGAAGAAATGCAATAAATTCCTTGTTGTTTTATGAAAATTTACAACTTTGTGATAGAACTTTATGAGTGGCTGGGTTCTGGGATTGGCCAGAGCCGGTCATGTGGACTGCTAACCGTGAACATGAACTTTTTATTATTTCCCATGTGGTTATATTGCACCATTCTTCTGTCCGCTGCACCTTGGGTCGGATCAGTGTCCTCTATAGGGCTCTCGCCCTCTCTCTTTGCATTTTTTTACTTTTGTGTGTAAGCTCGGCAGGGTAAAGCGGGGCCGAGGGGCGGGGGGGCCGCACGCACCCCGGGCTCCCCCCTCCGCTCCCGCACCTCCAACACCTCCAGCCAATTTTTCTTTTTTTTTCCCCCCCTAATTATTACCACCATTTTCCCCGCTATTTTTAATTTTTTAATATTTTTTAATTTTTTTTTTTTAAATCCCACTCCCCCCCTCCCATTTTCCCCGCTGTTTTTGGGGTCTCGGTGGGGATGGAGGGGCCGAGGGGATCCCGCACCGGCCGCGCCTTCGGCACGGGGGGAAGCTGCTCCTTTTTCCGGGCAAGGGACAGAAAAACGCGAGCGGCTCTGCGGAGCCCGGGAGGCGACGGACGGCTCTCAGGTCGGGACAATATTTGTCAGGCAGCAGATGAGCCAAGGCTGATCTCCCCTGGCCCCAAATCCCCGCTCCTGCCCCAGACAAGGACGGCAAAAGGTAAGGGAAGAATGCGTTTCTCTTCCTTTATTGTTGTAGATGGAAATAGAGCTGTGTTCTGTATTTTTTTGTCATTGAAAAAATGGATTTGTCAAGCTGCTTTTTTCTCCTGCGCGGGGAGGGGAGGATGCGAAAGGGTGGGGTGGTGAAAAAGGGAGGAATGAAAGGTTTGGGGATCTGTTCAAGCGACAATTCCAGCCGGAAAAAAGCGGAGATTAGAGGTGAGGAAAAGACAGAAATAACGGTGGAAGAAAGAGGGGAAATTAATTGAGAGGAAGGCGAGAGAAATAAAGGCGGAAAAAAGGGGGAAAGAAAGAAACCGGGGGGAGGAAAGGAAGAAATAATGAGAAAAAAAAAAAGAAAAAGAGAATGAGAAAAGGAAAAGAGGATGAGAAAAGAAAAAGCGAGGCAGAAACGGAGGAAAAACGAAGAAAAGAAATAGGAACTAGGGGGAAAAAGGGGAAAAGGGGCTGGGAGGATGAGGAGGAAGCCGGGTAAGGTCACCTGGAGCCCGCAGTGCGAGGAAGCGCTCGCAGCCCTGGCTGGCTCAGCCCGTGCCTCGGCCGAGCACCGAGCCCTGTGCGGGCGGTGTCGCGTTTTATTTTGCTGGTTTGGTGCAGTTTGGGGTTTTCCTCCCCTGGCAGGGTGTCGGGGCAGTCTGCGGTCCCTTGGCGCAGTTTCTGGGGGAGCCGGGCGGGCTCTGGGGGTCGTGCTGCTCTCCAGGCTCGTTTGTCGTGGGGGCGGCTTCTCCTTCGAGGAGAGGGCAGCTCGCGGAAATCCCAAAATCGCTGCCACAAACACGACCAAACAAAACAACAACAAGCAAAAAAACCAAACAAAAAAGGAGGGGGAAGAAGGAAAAAAAAAAAAAAAAAGGAGGAGAGGAAAAAAAAATCAGAATGAAGCCAGCGCAGAGCGCCGCGCTCTCATTCTCTCATTGTGATTTTTTTTTTTTCTCTCTCCCCAACTCCCAAATGAAGCTGACGTGGGGAAGCAATAAAGCTCCTTGGTTTTAATTGCGTTCTGCAGCTCTGGCGGGGCTTTGGGGCCGGGGTTCCAGCCCGGCCGAGGCGCGGCTCCGCGCAAACCCCGCTGCTCTTGAAGGGAAATATTCCTCCGGAGGAATGGGGGTTCATCTCGTTTATTTGCTGTTTTTCCTCGCTGTTTCAAGGGCGGGCTGCGGGATATTTGTGTTAATCGCTGCCGTTCCGAAGTGGTTGTTAAATAAGAGAAGGAAGGAGCGGGACGCAGGCAGAGCAGATTCACGGTTTGAGCACAAACCCTTTTATGACGCGACGATTTATCTCGGGCCGAATATTGCGTGCGAGAGGGTAAATGATGGCGAGCCGCGCGAGCCATAAACAGAAGGACATTTTTAGAGGCGATTTCTTCCCCGAACCTGTTACATTTCTCATCAATCAGCGGCCGAGGGGGTTGATAAAATCCGCGGGTTGATAAAATCCGCGGGTTGATGAAATCCGCGGGTTGATGAAATCCGCGGGTTGATAAAACAAAATCCGCGGGTTGATAAAATCCGCGGGTTGATAAAATCCGCGGGTTGATAAAATAAAATCCGCGGGTTCATCCTCCCGCTCCCCCTTTCCCCCCATCTTTTCGCTGTGGTGGTTTTTTAATTCCTGTTGGTGCAGGGGATGAAAAAAAAAACAAATCAGAAAGAACCAATTTAAGGCAGAAACGTCGCTTTTGCGCCGATTCTCCGCGGGCAACCACTTGTGGGACCCCGACGGGCTCGGGGGGGTTTTTAACATTTCCCAGCGGCGCGGGGCGAGCCCGAGCCCTGCGGCTGGGGGGGATTTGGGGGGGATTTTGGGGGGTTTGGGGGTGGTTTGGGGAGTTGGCAGCTCCACCCCGCCGGTTCATTTCGGGAAAAGCGGATTAAAGGCCGGCGGGGCCCGGGGCTCGCCCATTCCGCCGGGGGTGCTGCCATCTACCGTCGGCAGCGGCGGCCCGCGGGCACCGGGGGCACCGGGGGCACCGGGGGCACCGGGGGGCACCGGGGGCTCCCCCAGCCCCGAGCCCCCTCCCGGGCTGACCCCACCTCTCTTCCCGCGGGGGGGGAGCGCAGCTTTCCCCTCCCCCCGGAGCCCCCGCGGGTTTTGTTCCGCCTGGAAATTCGGATTTTTGGGGAGGGGGCGGTGGGAGCCAGCCGAGGTTTTCCCGCAGGGATGAGCTCGAGAATCCCCCGGGATCGGGGCGCGGGTGCGGAGGAACGCGGAGGGGCCGCGATGGGCGGAGGGGCCCCTGGGGGGGTTTGGCAGCTCATCATTAAAAAAAAAAAAAAAGGGGAAAAATAGAAAAAAAAAATAGGAAAAAAAAAAGGAAAAAGCGGAAATAAAATGAAATTAAATGGAAAAAGAAAGAAATAAGAAGAAATAAAGTGGAATAAGATGGAATAAGGTGGATTAAAATGGAATAAAATGGAATAAGATGGAATAAAATGGAATAAGATGGAATAAAATGGAGTAAGATAGAATAAGATGGATTAAAATGGAATAAAATGGAATAAGATGGAATAAGATGGAGTAAAATGGAATAAAATGGAATAAAATGGAATAAAATGGAATAAGATGGAATAAGGTAGAGTAAAATGGAATGAGATGGAGTAAAATGGAATGCAAGGGAATACAAAAATTGAATAAAATGGAATAAGATTAAAAGAAAGAGAGAAGAAGGAATAAAATAAAAACAATAAAAAAGAAATATAACAAAACAAAATGAAAAAAATCAAGGAATAAGAAGGAATAAAGGGCAATAATCTGCAATAAAACGCAGTAAATTGCAATGAAGCGGCAGGCAGGGGAGCTTGGCTCCTTCCTGGCTCGCCGTGGCCACCCCGGGCGGGGTCCGGGGGGCTGCGCTGGCTGCTGGGGACAGGGGCAGACGAGGGGTCACTTTTAAGTTACTGTAGGCGCTGCAGGACAATGCGAGCCTGTTATTTTAAAAGGTTCCTCTCGCCCTCCCTCCCTCCCTCCCGCTCGGTTTCTCCCTTCCCCTTTTCTCCTCCTGCCCCGCAGTTTCCTGGCAACTGTTCGGGTGCCGAATAATTCTGGTTTTCCCCCAGAAAGTGCCGCGCTCGGAGGCTCCGGGCTGCCGGGGGAAAATAAAATAAATTTTAAAAAAATTAAAAAATAATTAAAAAAGAGGGGAATGGGTGGATTTGCAGGCGGGAGCAGCCCCTGAAGCCGCTCGGTGCTGTCATTCCGCCTCACGCCGGAGCCGCTCGCCTCTCCCTGCCCCGCTCCCCATCCCTCACCCCCCGCGCCCTCCGGGGCTCCTCGCGGGATATTCGGGTCTGGGGGCGCTCGGGTTCCCTCCGTGCCCCCTCTCCCCCTCCTTCCCCCCGCTCTTTCTGATTTTCGCGTTAATAATTAGCCGCGCTCCCTAATGGAACAATGGCAGATTATTATTGCTGCCATTAGCCAGGTTATTATGCGCTGCACGGGAAGTCAGGTAAATTAAACTTAAATTGCTGGAAATTAACTTTGCGCTGGGAGAGAGGCGATTTTTTTTTATTTTTCTTTTTTTTTTTTAAACACCTTCGGGGCTCATTGTTTTAAATACTCCGAGCCTGCAGCTCGGGTTTATTTTCCGAAGCGATTTGGGGTGTGCAGGAGCATTGCAGGGCAGGCTCAGCGGCTGCCAATGGATTTTCTGTGTCTGAGTTCCAAGAACAAGGGCTTTTTTCAACTGTTTTCGTGCTCTTGGCTTGACTTTATGGCCACAATAATTCCCTCGGTGGGGAAACCCCCGCTGCGATCTCACTTCAGAAGGGTCGGGAATTCCAGCTCCCCGTGAAAAAAAAAATAGAAGGAAAAAAAAAATTAAAAAATATATTTTAAAAAAGAGTTTCTTTTTTTTTTTATATTGGAAACGACGGCGCGGAACTCTGCCAGCAGCACCGAGCCCGGAGCGGCTCCAGCTCCGCACAAGCCGCGCTCTGTTCTGCCGGCCTGGCCAAATATTTGGGTGTTGTTTTAATCCCCTCATCCCTGGGCTCTGCCGGGGCTGCTGGCCAGGAAAACCACGCGACAAAAAAGAAAAAAAAAAAACTTGTCCGCGCCCCAAATACTTCTGTTAATCTTTATTTATGCCCCGACGCCTGAGCGAGGCTGCCAGGAGGGAGAGGCTGAAACTGGGGCTGCTGAAACTGGGGCTGCACCTTCTGCTGCCCCTCTGCTGAGCCCGGCCTGGAATTTGGGGGTTTTTGGAGGAAATGGGGCCAAAATCTGATTGAAGCCGAGCCCCCTCCCCGTTTTATCGCTCCTTCTTTACATGAGGCCAAAATCTGATTAAAGCCTGGCCCCCTCCCCGTTTTATTGCTCCTCTTTTGCAGACCTCGAGTCTGGAATTTGGGGGTTTTTTTGACGAAATTGGGCAAAAATCTGATTAAGGATGAGCCCCCTCCCCACTTTATTGCTCCTCCTTTGCAGACCTCGCGTCTGGATTTTTGTTTGTTTTGGGGTTTTCTTTAAATATGAGGCCAAAATCTGATTAAAGCCGAGCCCCTCCCCGTTTTATTGCTCCTCCTTTGCAGAGCTCGCGCCTGGAATTTTGGGGGTTTTTGGTTCTTTTTTTAAAGACGAGACCAAAACCTCATTAAAGCCGAGCCCCCTCCCCACTTCACTGCTCCTATTGCAGACCTCGAGCCTCGAATTTTGGGGTTTATTTTTGAGGAAATGAGGCCAAAATGTGATTAAAGCCGAGCCCCCTCCCCACTTTACTGCCCCTCCTTCGCAGACCTCGAGCTTCGAATTTTGGGGTTTTTTTGAGGAGATGAGGCCAAAATGTGATTAAAGCCGAGCCCCCTCCCCACTTTACTGCCCCTCCTTCGCAGAGCTCGCGCCTGGATTTTTGGGGTGTTTTTTTGAGGAGATGAGGCCAAAATGTGATTAAAGCCGAGCCCCCTCCCCATTTTATTGCTCCTATTGCAGACCTCGACCCTGGAATTTGGGGTTTTTTTGAGGAAATGAGGCCAAAACCTGATTAAAGCCGAGCCCCCTCCCCACTTCACTGCTCCTATTGCAGACCTCGAGCCTCGAATTTTGGGGTTTATTTTTGAGGAAATGAGGCCAAAATGTGATTAAAGCCGAGCCCCTCGGCGCCCTCAAAGCCCGGCTTAACTTCAGGGCTACCCCGAGCCCTCCTTGCTGCCTCCGCCTGAGCCGGGGCGTCCAAAATCGACAGAAACGGCCCAAATCCGGCTTGGCTCGGGACCTGGGGCGGTTTAAATTCAAAACTCCGTCTCCAGACGGGGAATGGGAGCCACCCCTGAGCCGAGCGCTCAATTGCGGGAGATTTAGTGCGCTTTAAGACCCCTGCTCGAATTTAAATGTATCGGAGGTGGCAAATCAATTACACCGCGGGCCTGACCCTGGCCACGATGGAAACCGGGGCGGCCCCGGGGCTTTGCCCGGGGTTTCTTCCCACCTTGGGAGTCAAGTTTGTCCCTTCTCCTGCCCCAAGGAAGCGTCGCTAGGGTCGAGGGAGAGGAAAAAAAATTTTTTTAATCTCCAGAGATGTCAGCGATGCGCAATTAGCGAGCGGCCGGCTTCAATTAGCGCGGTTTTATTTTCTTTTAAAACCAAAAAATACTCTGCAAAGGGCCCCTTTCGACCACAAATTATCATAACGAGCAGCGCTGCGAGCTGCCGCCGTGCGATATTTTATTTTTCCCCTATTTTTTTATGCTTTCCCAAACTGTTTCGGGGGATTTATTTGCAGAGCGGCGGCCAGGAGCGGCGGAAAAACACCAGGACAAACATTTTTTTCCGGCGGATTGCTGTTCCTCACGAGCCGGGCGAGCAGGACATCCCATTTCTCTGCCCAAAAAAATTTGCATGCGGGGCTGCTCGCGCCTGATAATCTCAGGCTTTTTTTTTTGCAGAGCCACAAAAATTGCGTAACTCCTCCAGCGCACCAACTGCAAAGCCTCTTATCCCAGTATTTTTTTTTACATTTTCCCCCTTTTCCCCCCCTTTTCCCCCCCTTTCTTCTCTACTCATCGCTCCCTCTCAGCCTCTTTTAAATTTTTTTTAAATTTTCCCGATTTTTTTTTTTTTTTTTAATTTTAACCCTGGCAACTTTGGGTGCATTCCACACACAAAGGGGAAACTCTGCAAGAACAAATATCGGAGATATCGGCCGGGGAGGGGGCGGCGGCTGCAAAACCACTTCCTCGGCCTGTTATTTCCTTGAATTCTGAGCATCGCGCCGGGCCCGGGATGTTCCCGCAGCCGTGGCACGGAACGATCCTGGCCGGGCTGCCGTAAACACGAGCTTCAATCAATGCCTCGTAATCAGATCCCGCTTTTCGGAGCCTCTCCCGGCCCTGGCAGCGGCGGCCGCGCTGGCAGCTCCGCGCAAGATGTGTAATTCTAGATTTGTGGCGCTCACAATTCACAGATTTCGAGGGATTTCAGCCCCGACAGACAGATGGTTACAAATTCGGACAGGAAATAACCCCTGGATAAAACGCGGCTGATCGGGGGGACGCTGCTGGGGTTCATTTAGGTGGATTTTCTTTCCCTTTTTTTTCTTTTTCTTTTCCTTTTTTCCTTTTTCTTTTCCTTTTTCCCTTTTTCTTTTTTTTTTCTTTTTCCTTTTCCTTTTTTCTTTAATTTTCCCATTTTCTTTTCCTTTTTTCTTTTCATTTTCTTTTTTTTTTAAATTTTTTTGTTTGTTTTTTGGCGGCGCCTTTCTGCTGCCGAGACTGATTTTCCCCCTTGAAAAAGAAAAATAAAAAAAAAGAAAAAAAAAAGGGAAAAAAAAGCGGCGAGAGGAGCTTCAACCCCGCCTTGAGCCAGCGAGGAGCTCGGGGGGGATGCGCAGGTAGAGCCAAGCGAGGAAGTCCGGGCGAACCAAAACAAAAAACCCCAAAAAAATAATTTAAAAACCAGAGCAAAGCGGATCCTTCAGAGGGTCGGGCACTTTCCGCGCTGCCTTTTGCGGGGTTTAAACGGACAAAAATCGGCGTTTTGTGGCGCGGGCGGGCTCGAGGGGGGGCGCGGACCTTGCGCACCCCCAGGCGCGGTCGGGGCGGCGGCTCCGCGCTGCCGAGCCCCCCCGACGGACAAACTCCGCTTTTCCCTCGGCCCGGGCCCGGCTTTGGCCCCGCAAGGTCGGGCGCGGGTCTGGCACTAACAAAACACGCGCGAGGGCACAACGCGGGCCCGGCCCGGGGGAAATTCCCCATTTCCCATTTCTGCCCCCAAACGCGGAGCTTTGCGGCGCCGGGAGAGCGCGGAGGCGCGGCGCAGGCAGAGCGCGGAGCGGGCAGCGCTAATTGGCGGTAATTAGCGCAGCGCGGAGCCGCCGAAGTTGTCCGGAGCGATTTCTCCTGGCGGAGCGAGCGCAGCTCAGCCCGGCCGCGGGGTCTCCTCCTGGCCCACTTGGCTCCAAAGCAACTTTTAATTTCATTTTCCTGCCCCGTTCCCACCCGAACTCCGCGCCGAGCGCTGCCGCGTTCCGGGACGAGTCGCAGCCGCGAGGGTTAAAGTTTGGCCAGCGCGAGTAATTAACTTTTTTTTGTTGTTTTTTCTCTCTTTTCCCCCTCTCCGCGCGGCTCCGGCGGGGGTCCGCGCGCATTTTTTGGGTGCAAATATAAAGATTTCGGCGCTCGCAGCGCCATCCGCGCGGACGGGCGCTCCGGGGGAGGGAGAGGAAGAGGGGAGGAGGAGGAGGAGGAGGAGGAGGAGGGGAGGGGAGGGGGGGACCGCACGTTTATTTATTTATGAAGCTCGCAGCGCGCCGGGAGAAGGCTCCTTTCGGCAGATATTATATATTTGGTTAAGGGGGTGCCTTTCTGTTGTTTAAAAGGGAGGGAAAAAGGGGGTGGACGGTTTGTTCTTGGGGGTCCCTGGTGCAATCTCAGCTCCTCATGGGTGCTATTTTGCAACCTCAGGCGCCTGCTATTGGTCAGCCCGTGATCAGATGGTTGTATTTCCTTGTGTCCCTCGCTGGCACCACGCCATCTCCCTTCAGCTAAAACCCAATCTCCGATATACCACTAATAGCTAAACCACTTGGACTATAAAACACAACAAATCATAAAGCCCGGGCTAAAAAGGACGGCACACGCACACACACACACAAGGATTAAAAAAAAAAAAAAAAAAAAAAAGAAAAGAAAAAAAAAGAACTCCCTTTTCTTATTTGTTGAATTCCACTCTCTCTCTCTCTCCTTTCCGATGAGTTCTTATTTTGTCAACTCGACCTTCCCGGTGAGCCTGGCGGCGGGGCAGGAGCCCTTCCTGGGACAGATCCCGCTGTATCCCTCGGGCTACGCGGATCCTCTGAGGCACTACCCCAGCACCTATGGAGCCTCGGGCGTGCAGGACAAGGGCTACTCCTCCTCTCCTTACTACCAGCAGAGCAGCGCAGCGGCGTTCGGCGGCCGCGGCTCCGCCTGTGACTATGGGCCCGGCGGCTTTTTCAGGGACAAGGACCCTGCGTGCGCCCCTCCCAGCCTGGACGAGGTGCCCTCCTTCGGCGCCGAGCCGCGCAAGGCGGACTGCGCGCACAGCAAAAGTGCGTTCGGAGAGAGCGAGGAGCAAAAGTGTTCCGCGCCGGTTTACCCCTGGATGCAGCGGATGAACTCTTGCAATAGTGAGTTTACTCTTTTGCAGAAATAAATGCATCAATCTCCTCCCCCCCCCACTCCCTTTTCTTATTTGTTACCGCCAGGGAGAGAGAGAGAGCGAGCGAGGGGAGCAGCAGGAGGAAGGTTCAACTTTTAGAGCCCAAACTTCCAGCGGGGGAACTTGGGCTCCAAACACGCACCGAAACTTCCCAGCGCTCCGAGATTCCCCCCCCTCCACCCCGAGCTAGAAACGCTTCAGCCCCAGAACTGAATTTCTGAATTTCTGTCCCACTTTCTCCTCTTTTCTGGTTGTTTTTCCCTTCCTCTTTTTTTTTTTTTTTTTTTTCCCCCCCTCCACCCCGAGCTAGAAACGCTTCAGCCCCAGAACTGAATTTCTGAATTTCTGTCCCACTTTCTCATCTTTTCTGGTTGTTTTTCCCTTCCTTTTTTTTTTTTTTTTTTGCCACATTCCTGTTCGCGTGTCACTCAGCTACAGCGATTTGTCTCTGTCCGTGCCCCACACGCACAGGGAGATATCTTTTCTGAATCAGATCTGGATGACTTTACACACACAGCCCCGACCCGCGCCCCGCGCAGCTCCCCCTCTCCCTCTCCCTCTCTGTCTCTCCCCGAGCCGGAATTAAATGATATAAAAAGTGTTTAAATATCTGAAGGCGGACGGTTGCATTTTTAATGCCACTCGCACGTAATGAAAAGTCCGCCTGGGGAGGATTTTCCTGGTTTGCTCCCCCCTGCCCCGGTGATATATGACTTCTTTAAGTGCTGTTTCCTCAATCAGAATTACAATAATAACCCAAAAAACCCAGATAAGTGGGGGGGTGAGGAATAATAAAAGCCTCCCGCTCTCCTTGGCCGTGTTTAGATGCATTTGTTGCCTTTTAAGTTCCAAATTGATGTCCATTAGCGCGGGGACATCAAGTGTTGTGTCCTCTTTAATGCGGACTCCGGGCAGATCGATTCACTTCATTATTGCTTAAATGCCCCGATCTATTACGGCTTTGCCGGCAGGCCGGGGCGCGGCGCGGGGGGGCCAGAACACCTTGCGATCCCTCATCCCGGAATAAGATGGATCCGGCCTTGTCTGTGCCCCAAGCCCGGCTCAAACCCCCCCTGCCCGGCCGGGCCGCCCCGAGCGCTTCTCCCGGAGCTGCGCAGAGCCCTGGGAAGGCGCGGCCCCCTCCTCACCGTCCCAAAAATCGACCTCGCTCTTCCCCTTCACCCTTCCCCTATTTCCCCTTTTGCCCTCTGTTTCCCCTTTTGCCCTCTATTTCCCCTCATTTCTCTTTATTTCCTCTTTATTTCCTCTTATTTCCCCTCTATTTCCCCTTATTTCCCTTTATTTCCTCTTATTTTTCCTCTACTTCCCCTTACTTTCCTTTATTTCCCTTTATTTCCCCTTATTCCCCCTAGTTTCTCATTTCCCTTTATTTCCTCTTATTTTTCTTCTACTTCCCCTTACTTTCCTTTATTTCCCTTTATTTCCCCTTATTCCCCCTAGTTTCCCCTATTTCCCCCTATTTCCATCTGTTTTCTTCTATTTCCCCCTATTTCCCCTTATTTTCCCCTAATTTCCCCCATTTTCGTCTATTTCTGCATGTTTTTCCTGTATTGATCCCTGTTTTCTTCTATTTCCCCTTATTTTCTTCTATTTCCCCCGTTTCCCCCTATTTTCTTCCATTTTCTTCTATTTTCTTCTATTTTCTTCTATTTTCTTCTATTTTCTTCTATTTTCTTCTATTTTCTTCTATTCCCCCCTCATTTCTTCTATTTCCCCTTATTTCCTCCTATTTCCCCCATTTCCCCCCTATTTTCTTATATTCCCCCTATTTTCTCCTTATTTTTTAATATTCCCCCCTATTTCCCCTATTTTTTAATATTTCCCCTCTATTTTTTAGTATTTCCCCCCTATTTCCCATATTTTTTTAATATTTCCTCCATATTTTTTAATATTCCCCCCTATTTTTTAATATTCCCCCCTATTTCCCATATTTTTTAATATTTCCTCCATATTTTTTAATATTCCCCCCTATTTTTTAATATTCCCCCCTATTTCCCATATTTTTTAATATTTCCCCCCTATTTTTTCATACTCCCCCCCATTTCCCCTATTTTTTAATATTTCCCCTATTTTTTTAGTGTTTCCCCCCCATCCCCCCCCACTTCCCCGGATCCTTTGGGGATTTTTTGGGTGACTTTGGCTCTCTGCGGGTCCCGCAGGTTCGTCCTTCGGGCCCAGCGGCCGCCGGGGCCGCCAGACCTACACCCGCTACCAGACCCTGGAGCTGGAGAAGGAATTCCACTTCAACCGCTACCTGACCCGGCGGCGCCGCATCGAGATCGCGCACTCGCTGTGCCTGACCGAGCGCCAGATCAAGATCTGGTTCCAGAACCGCCGCATGAAGTGGAAAAAGGAGAACAAACTGCTCAGCTCCTCGCAGCTCAGCGCCGAGGAGGAGGAGGAGAAGGCGGCCGAGTGATTCCGCAGCGGCGGCGACAAAAACCAACCACCGCCAACAACAAACCAATAACAACCACAAAAAAAATAGAGTAAAAGCAACGCCGACGCTTAAAAAGTTATTTAAAACGCGCAAAACGCCATAAAAAATTGGGATTTAGGGAGGGAGGGAGTGTGAGAGCAGAGGGGAAGAGGGGAGGGGGCTGGCTGCGGGAAATGTCCCTCCTTGGGGGGACGAGCCCCCCCAGCCGCGGCCACCGCCACCGAGTTTGGGCCACCAACGCCCTGGACTCCAATTCCCGATGATTTTGTCCAGAAACAAACAGAAAAAACCACACAAAACTAATCAGGCTTCTTAGTCGCGCTCTGAATTTTTGGTTTTGCCCCTTTCCCTCCCACTCCGCCCCCCCTCCCACACATGAAATGGAATAATAATAATAACAATAATAATTAAAAAGTGAAGGGGTGGAGAGGGAGAAGGAGGGAAAGAAAGGGAAAGAGAAAAAAAGGGAAAAAAAAAGAAAAAAAATTAAAAAAAAGGACTCCTAGCCGTGTTTCTACCCTTGGTGTCACTGTTAGTAATCTGCTAACTCTTGTATTTAATGGAAGTGCTGCAATATATGTCATTTGGGGTGTTTCTTGTCCTAATTTTGTAAAAATGTTTCATGCACGGTTGACATAAGTTGGGTTTTTCATTTTCTTTCTTTTTTTTTAATTTTTTTTTTTTACTCCTTTGGTAAATTAATCAAACCCTGGGGTTCTTTGTAATTAGTTTTGGGGTGTTTGTTTTTGTTTGGGTTTTTTTTTTCTTCTTTTTTGCCTTTTTATTTTTTTATTTTAAAAAGGAAAAAAAATCTACTGAAAGAACGAGTACTACCTACAAGGCTGCAGGAAAAAAAAAAAAAAGAAAAAAAAAGAAAAAAGAAGAAGAACAACGACAGAAAGTTCTATTTTATTAATTTTTGTACGTGTTGTGTTTGGAGTTTGTCTTAGGTATGAACATGGAATTCTCTAATAAAAGCCAAGTCTCCGATCTCACCCGCACTCCCCTCCCCTGTCATTATTAGCGCTGCTTTTCAGGGCATTTCCCACTTTTCCAGGGGGTGAAAAGGAGATTTTAGTGACGATGCCCCCTGATCCTCCAGGACGCGCAACTGGAGTTTCAGGGGACAGAAAAATGTGATTTTCCCCCCTTTTTTTGGCTCTGATGTGCAATGGAAGCCCTTTCACCAGGAGCGTTTCCTGGCTGACATTTCTGCCTCCAGCCCCGCGCTCTCCTCTCTCGCTCTCTCTTTTTTTTTATTGTTACAGTACAAAGAGTTATGACGAAACGCCGTCCCATCTCCATAATAAATCAAGGAAACGGGCAAAAATACGCTCTCATTTATCCACCAAAGCTACCTAACATTTGCCCAGCATCTTTCAAACATCTGCTCCCTCGCTCCGCGCCCCCAAATCAAAGAGAAATGTGGCGCAAAAAAATCCCCCTTTTCCAGCGGGTGAAAAGGAGATTTTCGTGACGATGCCCCCTGATCCCCCAGGACGCGCAACTGGAGTTTCAGGGGACAGAAAAATGTGATTTTCCCCCCTTTTTTTGGCTCTGATGTGCAATGGAAGCCCTTTCACCAGGAGCGTTTCCTGGCTGACATTTCTGCCTCCAGCCCCGCGCTCTCCTCTCTCGCTCTCTCTTTTTTTTTATTGTTACAGTACAAAGAGTTATGACGAAACGCCGTCCCATCTCCATAATAAATCAAGGAAACGGGCAAAAATACGCTCTCATTTATCCACCAAAGCTACCTAACATTTGCCCAGCATCTTTCAAACATCTGCTCCCTCGCTCCGCGCCCCCAAATCAAAGAGAAATGTGGCGCAAAAAAAATAAAAAAAAAAAAATTTAAAAATTTCCAGATTTCCAGGGAATTTACCCCGGAAAAAAGAAATTCTCATGGCCCGTTTAAACTGAGGGGGAAAAGGTGGGAAAATTCTGAGTTCAGCTCTTGGGAAGGGCGCATTTTTATTTTCTCTTGCGGGCGGCTCCTTGGCTTGGCTGGCCACGGGACGGGCAAGGTTTTGTGCTCCTCACCCAGGAATTTTCTTGCGAAATCTCCAACTTTCCCCTGCGTTTCGGGGGAATGGAATGAGAGGAGAGGCTCTTTTTTCTTTTTTTTTATCAGCTGGGGGATTTAGGGCTGGGAAGGCGGCGGGGTCGGGAATGTGCGCGGGGGGGAAAAGGCGAGCGGCGAGCGGCTCGTGGCCACCAGAAAGCCCCGGGTGGGAGCGCGTCCCCCCCGCGCCACGAGCCGCTTTTAATGTCAGCCACTTTTAAAATCAATTCATGCAGAAGCTTCACAGCTGTAGGACATTTACTATTATTGCCACGCTTTTCATTGCCCGTAATTATTATAATTATATGTCACTTTCAATATGGCGCATCATTCCCAATGAGTTGCAGGCGAGCAACGCGAAATTCCTAAAGTGCCTCGGAAGGAGGAAAAAAAAAAAGTAAAAAAAAAAAATTAAAAAAAATGAGAGACAGAGAAAAGGAAAGAGAAAAGGAAAGAGAAAAGGAAAGAGACGGAGAAAAGGAAAGAGACGGAGAAAAGAGAAGAGGGAGAGGAAGAAAAGGAAAGCAATGCCCGAAAAGCTCAGCTCGTGGCCAGCCTTCTCCCCGCTTTCCGAGCGCTTTTGCTCCCCGGTGTTCCTTGCGGGTCAACAAACGGGAAGGAAAACGCAGCTCAAGGCTCAAGGAGGACGTGGAACTGCTCGGGAGCAGGAACATCCTAAAAATCAGCCTTATCGACCATTCCCACCGGCCGGATTTCGCCTCTTTTTCCTCTCTCCCATCCGTTTTTCCCCAGTTTTTTTCCCCCCTCCAGAACTGGGACGCGAGCTCCTGGCCGAAGCAACCTCGACTTTTCCGCCGAGAAACCGCCCCAAAACCACGCTGAGCTCCTCGCCACCCCTCCCAACTGCGGACACCCAGCGAGGCCTCCCAAAACCTCATCCCGAACTTCTGCGGCGCCTTCCCAGCGCCACAAACCCCGAGCCTCCTCCAGAGCCCCCCGAGCCCGGGGGGCGCCGCGCCCCCTCCTCCCTCCCCACCGCGGCTGGCCGCATTTTATTTTATTTTTTTGTATTTTTCTCATTTTTAGCGAAGCGGGGCCGAGCTGGGGGTGGCGGGGGGGGGTCGATTTTTGTTCTTTTTTTGGGGAGAGGAGGGGGCGGCCCGGGGTGCGGCGCGGCGGCGCGGCCGGCAGGTGGCGCGCTCAGCCCGGGCGGGGGGCGATGGCGGCCGCGGATTTGGGGGCGACTTCGGGCCTGGAGCGGCTCCGCGCTCGTCATTATTTGTAACCATAGAGCATGAATTACCTCTTGAGGTCATCAGTGAGAATTTACGACTGGTCAACAAAAGCACGTGACGCCCAAACGCACCCCCCACCCTCCCCCCATATTTGGCCGCATACATAGCAAAAACGAAGTACAGTGCATTGCTATAATTCATTAATACATCATAAATCGTCAAGCACGGGGTTATAACGACCACGAGCCACAAATCAAGCCCTCCAAAATAACCCAAATGAGCTCTTACTTTGTAAACTCGTTCTCAGGGCGCTACCCAAATGGCCCCGACTATCAGTTACTAAATTATGGGACCGGCAGTTCCATGAACGGTTCTTACAGAGATTCAAGCACCATGCATTCCAGCTCTTATGGCTACAACTACAATGGGATGGACCTTAGCATCAACCGCTCAGCCTCCTCCAGTCACTTTGGGGCTGTGGGCGAGAGCTCCCGCGGTTTCCCTTCTCCAGCTCAGGAGAGCAGGTTTAGACAGGCGTCCAGCTGCTCCTTATCTTCTCCCGACTCCCTGCCCTGCTCCAACAGCGAGAGCCACGGCGGCAAACCCGCCCCGTCCCCCTCCGAGCCGGCTCCGGCTGCCAGCACCACCAACACAAATTTCACAGAACTAGACGAGACCAGCGCGTCCTCGGGAGCCGACGAGGGCACTCCAATAAGCAGCAGCATCCCCCGAGCGCAGGCAGAGCCCATCGCGACCTCCACGGCAGCGACAGAAGGGCAGGCACCTCAGATATTCCCTTGGATGAGGAAACTTCACATTAGCCATGGTACAGCTCCTTCTTTTTCCGTCCTTGTGCTTGTTTATTTTCTGCCGCACACCCCCCCCACCTTCCACCTCGCTCTTTTTCTGCGCTGTTTCTTTCTCTTTTTTCCCCCCTTTCCCCTCTTCTTTTCCTCCCCCCCAGCCCCTCTGCCTTTTTTCCCCCCTCGCTCCTTCCCTTTATTCCGCGGAGGCGCTTTGATCAGAATCGCAGCTATTTATTGCTTTTGTATTTCTCGCTCTCAGGCTGCCTCTGGCGCCTGCAAGGGGGGTCTGCGTGTGTGTGTGTGTTTGTGGGGGGCGATTTTATTTTCCTTTCGCTCTCCCCGCCGCCAAACCGGCGCTTTTTTCAGCTCCTAGCACCGCGCGGGCGGTGGGAGAAGGTGATTTAAAAACCGAGGCCAGGGGGGTGTTCCTCGGGGTGGGGTGCGGGGGGGTGGAAAGGCGAGAATTGTCCATTAAAACGGCACCGGGGGCGCAGATGGGGCTCGCGGCCCCGTCCTGCCCCGATTTTCCGCGTTCATTCCTGACGATGTGCCCTTGACAAACCCCCCGGCCCCGGCAGGAGACCCCCGGGCAGGCAGAGCCGCCCCCCAGCTCGCTCCCCGCGCTCCGTTCCCGCTTTTCTGGCGGAGAAAAAGCGGCACCAAAGGCGCCGGGAGCGCCGGGAGCAGCCGGGCGGCAGCGAAGGAGAAGGGCAGAGCTCCCCAGAGCCCCCCAGAGCCCCCCAGAGCCCCCCAGAGCCCCCCAGAGCTTCAATCATGGACCTGGAGCGGGGACGCGGCTCTGGGGGGCCGAGGGTGGGGGGTTTCACACGTGTGCCGGGGGGGTGGGAGAAAAAGGAGAGGCAGGAGGGGGGGTGCTGCTGTTTGGGGGCAATTCGCAGCTTTCCGCTGTTTAAAAAAAAAATATATAGGCGCCGGGAGCGCCGGGAGCAGCCGGGCGGCAGCGAAGGAGAAGGGCAGAGCTCCCCAGAGCCCCCCAGAGCCCCCCAGAGCCCCCCAGAGCTTCAATCATGGACCTGGAGCGGGGACGCGGCTCTGGGGGGCCGAGGGTGGGGGGTTTCACACGTGTGCCGGGGGGGTGGGAGAAAAAGGAGAGGCAGGAGGGGGGGTGCTGCTGTTTGGGGGCAATTCGCAGCTTTCCGCTGTTTAAAAAAAAAATATATATATATATTTTAAAAAGCGCGAAAAATAGGTTTAAAATTAAAAAAAAAAAAAAAAGGTGAAAAATAGAGGCGATGGGAGCAGAAAGAGCAAACGCAAACCCCGCTGTTGTCCGTGTTACCCAGACATGACTGGACCAGACGGGAAGAGGGCGAGGACAGCGTACACTCGCTACCAGACCCTGGAGTTGGAAAAGGAATTCCACTTCAATAGATATCTCACCCGCAGGAGGAGAATAGAGATCGCTCACGCGCTCTGCCTCTCCGAGCGCCAGATCAAAATCTGGTTCCAGAACCGGCGGATGAAGTGGAAGAAGGATAACAAACTGAAAAGCATGAGCCTGGCCTCGGCGGGCAGCGCCTTCCAGCCCTGAGACCCCCCAGCCCGGGAGAGGAGGACGAGGGGAAGAGGAAGACGAGGAAGAGGAGGAGGCGGGCGAGAAAAAAAAAAAAAAATTAAAAAAAAAATCAAACCAACCCCAAAAACGCAACAAAAGCCCCGAGTGAATGATGAAATAAAGTGAAATAAATGAAGGAGCGGCCGCAGGTCTGCAGTTCGGGAGGGCTGTGCACCTCCTGCTCGGCGTGTGGCTGACTGCTCCTAAAAGCAGCTCCTGGGCTACCCTGAGCCAGGGCTCCGCTCGTGGCGTGCTCTCTGTTGGAAGTTTTTTTTGTTTTGTTTTGTTTTGTTTGCTTAAGAAAAAAAATTAAATTTTATTTCCAGATGCTCCTCCTGCTCTCGTTGTTCTTCTAAATGTCTGTGTCCGTGCTCTCTTGGTGCTTTCTGGAAAGCTAGCATGTGTTCTGTGAGCCCTTTGAATGTTATAACTTATTTATAAATCCAGAACAGATACGGTTGTTGGTTTATTTGTTGGGATTTTCTTCCCTTTTTTTAAAATTTTTTTCTCCACCCTTTTTTTTTTCCGAGTTTCCTGCTCTTGGGTGAGTTTTTCTCTGCCCAAGCGAAAATCGGGGGTTCCTGCACTACAGTCGCAGAGAAAAAGTCTTTAAAAACCAACAAAAATATAAAAAAATAGGGAAAAAAAAAGAAAAAAATAAAAAAAAAAAAAAAAGAAGCAGCTCTTGTATCTTTCTGTCTTAAAATTGTCCAGTCTGTGTTTTAGTCCAAACTCCAGGCCAGGATTTCTAATCCCAGCCTAATTCCAAGGCGTACTCTTAGACGTGGGTGAACTTCACTATTAAAAAATTGATAATAATAATTAATAACTCAGAAAAAAAAAGAGAAAAAAAATAAAAAAAATCTGTATAAAAGCGGAGAGCGACGCTGGAGCGCTCTGCTGTTTGTAAATATTAGAAATATTTCTGCCGTGAGTAATAGCCGGGTCGTAGTGGGCAGAGTGAATGCGGTGTTCTGTGTAAAAATGGCATCTGTCATGTCTAGCAGCCGGGTAGTTCTTGGCCGAGAAGCTTTTTGTATTTGTTTGTAGCTTTACTCGAAGTCAAATAAACGTTTTCCCCGACTCACAAAGGCTCCCAGTCGCCTTCTTGCCCCCTCGAGCCCCTCGGAAATTCGCAGCGCGCCAGGTGCCTGCCCGCTCCTCAGCCCCTCCTGGGCACCAGAAACGCCCCAAACTGCCCCAAAATCCGCCGAAATCCCCCGAAATCCCCAATCCCGGCGCCGCGCGGGGTTCCAACACAACCGTGCCCCCCAAATCCGCCCGGGCCCCCCGAAGCGCCGCGGCCGAGGGGGATTTTCCCCCCGGAGCCGCCCCAGCCCCGCTGCCCGCGCTCCCTTCCCTCCCCCGAGCGTTTCGGGGCTGCTCGGCCACAAAAAGCCCCAAAACACCAAATTTCACACAGCAGCGCCCCGTCCCCGGCCGCGCCGAGCTGCGCTCTGCGGCTCCCAAGGCGAGGTTTTGTTAGACCGGGATTACGAATCGGACATTCGTGGCTAAAGCCGAGCTCTGCGCGGCCGCTCCCGGGGTTCCCCCGCTTAGTCCCTGGTTTAAGGTGCAAACCGCGCCTTGGCAGCGGCAGCGGGGGCAGAGCTGCCCTCGCCGCCCGGGGGAGCCGGGACAGCCAGCAAAGCTCGGTCTAAAGGCGCTCGGGCCGAGCTTAGCGCGACGCCTCGGCCGCCTCGCCAGCCCCGCTCGGGCTCGCCGCAAGGAAAGTTGAGCTCGGAACTTACCCAACTTAATCTCTGCCACTGTTTAGGTACTTCTTAAGTGATTTTGAGAGGGATGTGAAGTGGACTGTCAGATCCCAAACCATTTGCTCGCCTTCCCCTTGGTGATTTTTTTTTCCTCCTATTTTTTTTCCTTTTTTTTTTTTTCCTTTTTTTTTTTTTACCAATAGCAAACTATCCCAAAAGTGGGTATGACATTTAGATGTCAAATGGATAGGGGGTTTTATCTCGAAGTTAGATCGTAAAAATCGCCCGGAGCTCAGCCAGATACCCCTCACTGGCTCTCAAAAGTCACGTGAGGTCCATAAAGTTAGTTTTATGGTTTTGGGGAGTTGACAATGTACAATATATTTCACATTCTCCAGAATGTTAAGTGACACTTTAACTGCTCGCTCTGCCTCGTCGGGGGCAGCAATGGGTGAGCACTTTTCCAGATGAGAGATAAACGCTGCAGTTGCAGGGTGAACAATGTTTTGCGGGTCCCGGTCTCAGGGCAGAGGGCCCATGGACTGCAGTGCTCAGAGTAAGTCCTCAAATATTCTCTGCTTTAAAAACAATCCCAAAAAAACCCAAAAAAACCCCAAAAAAATCTGTTTGCGAGCGTTGGCGGGGAGCAACGCGGGGCCGCTTCAACTCTGGGAGTTTTAATCCCGGTTTTAAAGAGGATTTTCCATGGCAGCTCCCAGGCCCGCCTGGGAACTCGGGCTGAAAAATGGGGGGAAATCGGTGCAAAATCCTCCTCCAAGGCCAGCCCGGCCTGGCCGGGCCGCGGGGCCGAGGCTGCGGCTGCCGGAGGGGGCAGGAGGTGCCGGGGGAGGGGGGTTGGAGCCTTTTTGCATTTCAAAGCCCTCTGCTCTCACCTTGCCTGCAGCCCTTTTCACCTGCTCGCCCACGAAAATCCGCTTTTCCTCCTCTTCCTCTGCACCTCGCCTTTGCTGCTCGGGTTGTTTGGGGTTTATTTTTGTTTATTTGGGTTTTTGGTGTTTGGCTGAATTTTTTTTAATTTTTTTTTTTTTGCCTCAGGCCTTTTTTTTTTGCCTTTTTTTTTCCTCTCTCTCTCTTTTTTTTTCTTTTTTTTTTTTTTCTTCCCCTCTTGGGTTTCCTCCCCCCGACGGAGCGCAGACATTTAATGGGATCGAGTGTCCTGACATTTCCGCGCTCCGGCCCTGCCATCTGGAGCCACTGAATGACCACTCTTGTGTCTGGGCCCGGCTTGAAGTGCTACAGAAAAATAATCGCGGGAGCTGCTGCTCCCGCATCTGGAGCCTCCAAAGCCTCTCCCCTCCCTGCCAAAAAGGAAAATTCGGGAAAATCCGCGGCCGGGCTCTGCGCCGGGCAGGTGGCCCCGCAGAAATTGGGCAGCTAGAGCAAAAAAAAGGGAAAAAAACCGAAATTCCAAGCCTGGAGATGCTGCTGTGGGGTTTTTTTGGGTTTTTTTTAGGAAAAAAAACAAAAATTCCAAGCCTGGAGATGCTGCTGTGGGGTTTTTTTGGGGTTTTTTGGGAAGTTCAGTTGTGGCATCCTCACACCTGAGGCGGCTCCTCCCTCCGTAAAAATCAAATTAAATTTAAAATACGAGCTCAGAGCCAAGGTGCTGCTGAGATTTGGGGCGTTTCTGGGGCTCACAAACTTTGCTTTTTCCTTTTTTTTTTTTCCTTTCCCTTCTCTTTCTCCCTTTTTCTCACCCTCAGGCCACATTTGGTGGACACATGTCCGTCTCTTTTTGTATTTTTTGTGTTTTCCCCCCTTCTCGCACACTCTGGAGATCGTTTTTCCTCTCCTGCTCCATGTGGCTCCCAAAATCTCTGCCACCACCAGCAGAGCCCGGGGCCGCCCCGCTCCGCGCTGCGAATTCGGGAATTTGGGGCCCTCCCCAGGGGACAATAAAGATTTGGGGTGGGAGGCAGGCGGAGCTGCTGCTCGAAGGGGATTTGGGCCCCGAAGTGATGATTGATCCCCGAATTTGGGAGGGATTGATGGTGTTGGGGTGGGGTCAGGGGTGGCCTGCTCCTTCTTCAGCCTCCCGTCCCTTCTGGGGTTAAAAAATGGAATTTTCCTGATCCTAAATCCGAGCTCTTTGGGCGGGAAAAGTCCCTTGGCTTTCGTGGGGGTTTGGGATGTGCCTGGACCCCAAAATCCTGCTGTTCCCAAAATTCCAGGGGCCATCCCTCCATCCATCCATCCATCCGTCCATCCATCATCCATCCATCCGTCCGTCCATCCGTCCATCCCTCCCCACTCCCAAAATCGCATTTTTTGGGTATTCCCGGCCAAACTTCCCTTCCAAACCCACTCGCCCCACAGGAGCCACAATTTGGGGTTTTTGAACCTTTAAAGCCTCTTTGAAGGCGCTGCTGCGGCCGGTTTGGGGTTTCGAGGGGGGAAAAGCAGATTTTGGGTTTGTCTACGGCGTTTTCCCATGGGGTTTGCAGCCATGGGATTTTCAGTGGAATTTTACCTATGGGATTTATCAGTGGAGTTTTTATCTATGGGATTTTTAGCTATGGGATTTTTCAGTGGAATTTTACCTATGGGATTTATCAGAGGAGTTTTTATCTATGGGATTTTTAGCTATGGGATTTTTCAGTGGAATTTTACCTATGGGATTTATCAGTGGAGTTTTTGGCTATGGGATTTTTTAGTGGTGTTTCCCAATTGAGTTTTTACCTATTGGATTTTCAGTGGAGTTTTCCAATGGGGTTTTTATCTGTGGGATTTTTTCGGGGGATTTTTATTCATGGAGTTTTCCAATGGGGTTTTAAGCTATGGGATTTCTCAGTGGGGTTTTTGGCTGTGGGATTTTCCAGTGGGTTCTTATCTGTGAGATTTCTCAGTGGGGTTTTTGGCTATGGGGTTTCTCAGTGGGGTTTTTAGCTGTGGGATTTCCCAGTGGGGTTTTTGGCTATAGGATTTCCCAGTGGGGTTTTTACCTATAGGGTTTTATCCATGGGATTTCTCAGTGGGGTATTTTGCTATGGGATTTCTCAGTGGGGTTTTATCCATGGGATTTCCCAGTGGGGTTTTTGGCTGTGGGATTTTTCAGTGGGGTATTTTGCTTATAGGATTTCTCAGTGGGGTTTTTGCCTATAGGATTTCTCAGTGGGGTTTTTAGCTATGGGATTTTTCAGTGGGGTATTTTGCTTATAGGATTTCTCAGTGGGGTTTTTAGCTATGGGATTTTTCAGTGGGGTTTTCAGCTGTGGGATTTTTGAGTGGATTTTCTTCCCTGGGATTTCCCAGTGGGGTTTTTACCTGTGGGGTTTTATCCATGGGATTTCCCAGTGGGGTTTCATCCCTGGGATTTCCCAGTGGGGTTTTTACCTATGGGGTTTCATCCATGGGATTTCCCAGTGGGGTTTTTACCTATAGGATTTCTCAGTGGGGTTTTCAGCTGTGGGATTTTTGAGTGGATTTTCTTCCCTGGGATTTCCCAGTGGGGTTTTTACCTATAGGGTTTTATCCATGGGATTTCCCAGTGGGGTTTTTAGCTGTGGGATTTCCCAGTGGGGTTTTTAGCTGTGGGATTTCCCAGTGGGGTTTTTACCTATGGGATTTCTCAGTGGGGTTTTTGCCTATAGGATTTCTCAGTGGGGTTTTTAGCTATGGGATTTTTCAGTGGGGTTTTCAGCTGTGGGATTTTTGAGTGGATTTTCATCCCTGGGATTTCCCAGCGGGGTTTTTAGCTGTGGGATTTCCCAGTGGGGTTTTTAGCTGTGGGGTTTCCCAGTGGGGTTTTTGCCTATGGGTTTTCAGCCATGGGCTGCGCTCCTCGCTGTGGCACAGCCGGTCCCTCCCCGCGCTGTGCCCTCGCCTGGAGCATCCCGGCTCATCCCGGAATCCCAACCCCACCCCGGGATCTCTGATTTCCACCTGCGGCACCTTCGGGGCTGTTCCTGGAGGTTTTCCTTCCATCAAGCTGCGTTTTTAGGGGATTATTTGGGGTTTTTAGTGCGGTTTTTTTGGTGTTTTCCTTAGCCAAAGCTCCCTCTTCCTGCGAGGTGTCCCCGTCCCCCATTTTCCACCCTGCGAGGGGTCACGGGCTCGGCACAGGCTTCCTTTTTTTTTTTTTAAAGGAAAAAATTCATTCCAAACACAAAAAACCCCCCCAAACCCCGCCCGTTTGGGTGCGAGAGGAAGCGTGAGGAGAGTAAACAGGAAAGCGCAGCTCTGACCGTGCAGGTAGGCGGGGATTTTCATTTTCCTGGGCATTTTTCATCCTTGCTCGCGCTTCCATGGCACACGTCAGGCACGGGACAATCGCTCCTTCCGCAGCTGCAGGGCACAGGACAAACACAAAGCGCCTGAATTTCGCCTCCCGGCCCGGCCGGGACCCCCAGGACGGCGAAATTCCGCGCTGAAAATCGAGTATTTGTGCCGAGGTTTCCTGCGCCACGTGGGGAACGCTCGGGTTTTAGGGGTCTGCCAACCCCCAGTGCTGGAATTCGGGGTTTTTAGCCCCAAAAACGCCGAGTGAGGACCCTCCCCGTGAGCTCACCTGGCTCGCAGTGTCTGTCCCCCAAAAAACCCCATTCATGCAAATTCCTCCTTTATTTTTTGTCCCCTTGTGCTGTGCGTTCGCCCTGAAGGTTTCCTGTCATCAGCAGGGATTTGAATGGGGAAAAACCCCTAAATCACCTTTTTCTCACCCAAACCCAAGGTTCCCCAGGCTGCCAGAGCCCAGATGAGGATCTGGATTAATTACAGCCCTCATCAAGCTGCTTTTATTGGGGGGGGCTGGGCAGGAAGGGCCCCCCATGCCCAGGGTGCCGCTGAAAGGTGAAAAAAAGGTGAAATTTCGCCCACAGAATTCAATTTATTCAGCAAAAAATGGGGGCGGAGGGAGAATTTGTGAAGTTTGGGGGCGCAGAAAGCAGCTCGAGGTGGTAATGCCGTGCTGAGGCCATCTTGAATGTCAAGGATTTGTTTTATTTTATTTTTAAATGGTTTTTTTTTCCGAGTTTTGGTGCTGTTTAGGCCTTTCCCCGTTCAGCGTGTGAGGTGTAATATTAAATTTTAACTAAAATTAGGATTTCCTCCCACCCAAAAATTCCACCCAGGAAGCCACGCTTGGCACTAAACCCCTCCCAAATAAAAAACCAAAAAACCCCCCCAAATTCGAGTAACCCCGGACGCGCCCTACGCCTCATTTTATACACAAAAAAAAACCGATTAAAATCAGGTCAAGGATTTAATTAAGAGAATCCAATGAGAACGAAGGGGCGCAAATGAGAGAGAGGAGAGAGAGAGTCTAAAAAAAAAACCGAAAAAAAAAAGCAAAAAAAAAAAGGCAAAAAAAAAAAAAAAAAAAAGCGCACCAGAGCTATTCTAAGCGATTAAATCGCCATTTGAGCGGCATAATGGGGTTTGCACTCGGAGCAGCGATCGGAGCTCATATCTCATCAATAATTCATCGCCGGGATCACGGCGGGGTCAGCGCGGCCGCAGCGCCCGCGCCGCGCTGGGGCACCCGCGGCTCCCGCCCGCCCTTTTGGGGCTCTTTGCTCTTTTTGCTCCTTGCCAGCGGAGCGGATCCGCGCCCGCGCTGCTGCCGAGCAGGGGGAGGGCGCGGGGCCGGCTCCGCGCCGCCCGCGAAGCGCTGAGGGTGGGGGGCGATCGCGGCACCCCCGGTCCCCCCCCTCCTTTTTTCCCCCTTCTTTCCCCCCCTCTTTTTTTCCCTTTTTCTGCTTTTCCCTGCCCTTCTCCTCCTTTTTCCCCTTCCTTCCCTCCCCTCCTGTTTTTTTCCCTCTTCCTTCTTATTTTCCCTCCCCTCCCCCTTCTTTCCCCCCATTTCTTTTTTTCCCACCTCCTGTTTTTTTTTCCCTTTTCTTCTTCTTTCCCCCCCCCCCTTTTTTTTCTGCTTTTTGCCCCCTCGTTCTTCTTTCCCCGCCTCCTCCTTCTTTCCCCCCTTCCTCCTTCTTTTTTTCCCCATTTTTATGGGTTTTTTTCCCTCCCCTTTTCTCCTACTTTCCCCCCTCCTCCCTTTTCCCCCCATTTTCATGTTTTTCCCCCTCCCCCCTCTCATTTTTTCCACCTTTTTCTGCTTTTCCCTTCCTCCCCCTTCTTTTTTCCCCCTTTCCTGCTTTTCCCCTTCCTCCATCTTTTCCCTCCCCTCCTCCTCCTTTCCCCCCTTTTCTGCTTTCTCCCCTTTCCCCGTTTTCCCCCTTTCCCCCTTTTCTCCTTTCCCCACCTTCCTCTTCCTTTCCCCCTCCTTTTCTGCTTTTCCCCCTTTTCTCCTTCTTTTCCCCCCTCTGCCTTTCCCTCCTTCTGCTTTTTCTCCCTTTTTTTCCTTTTCTCCCCTTTCTGCTCCCCCCTTTCCTTCTTTCCCCCATTTCCTTCTTTTCCCCCCTTTCCTTTCCCCCTTTTTTCTTCCCCCCTTTATTCTTTTTTCTCCCTTTTCCTTCCCTTTTTAATTCCATTTTTCCTTTTTCTCCCCAATCTTCCCCCCTTCCCCCACCTTTTAATCCTCCCTTTCCCCCCTTTTTTCCCCTTTTCTCCCCCTTTTTCCCCCTTCCCCCCTTTTTTCCCTTTTCTCCCTTTTTCATTCCTTTTCCCCCCTTTCCTCCCATTTTTCCATTTTCTCCTTATTTCCCTCATTTTTCTCCCCCTTTCCCCCCTTTTTTTCTCCTCCTTTTCCCTCTCCCTCCCCCTTTTTCCCCTTTTTCTCCTTTTTTCTCCCCCCTTTTTCCCTTTTTCTCCTTTTTTCTCCCCCTTTCCCCCCTTTCTTCCCCCCCTTTTTCCCCTTTTTCTCCTTTTTTCTCCCCCTTTCCCCCCTTTCTTCCCCCCCTTTTTCCCCTTTTTCTCCTTTTTTCTCCCCCTTTTCTCCCTTTTCCCCTTTCTTCTCCCCCCTTTTCCCCCTATTTTTCCTCCCCCTCATTTTTAACACAGGCTCAAACCAAGGCACTCATTAAACCCCTCTCAATTAAACCCCCCCACCAAAAAATGCGATTTTTACAGGGCTCCTCCTCCCCGGGATCCCTTCCCAGCCCTGCCAGGGATTTCGGAGTGAAATTTCCTTTCCGCGCGGATTTTTCCCCGTCCCCCCCCGTTTTTGGGGTGGAATAAATGACATTTGGAGGGAGGTTGATCGCTGCACTCAGAGGTGTCCAACCCCGTGTTCCCTTACCCTAAATAGCTCCAAAAAGAAACTGTTTTGACAGCCAGCGTTGAAAGAAGGGGAGTTTGGGCTTTTTTTTTTTCTGGTTTTTTGGTGATTTATCTCTTTTTAACATGTGCAGGGACGTCCGCGGATATATACACCCTGGCTAGAAATATAAATACAGCTAGAAATAGAAATGGAAATAGAAATAATAGAAATAGAAATAATAGAAATAATAGAAATAATAGAAATAGAAATAGAAATAGAAATAGAAATAGAAATAGAAATAGAAATAGAAATAGAAATAGAAATATCTCCTGTATTTATCCACCCTTCGAGCCCCAACAAATCCCAGCGCTGGGGGTTTGGGGGGGTGAAGAAATGGATTTTTTTGGGGGTGAAAAGGGGTTTTTTGGGCGAGCCGCGGCCGGGGCTGGCTTGTAACGCCCCCGAGCAGCCAGCAGAGCTCGCCTCGCACCAAGGTCACGGCCGGGCTGGGCCGAGGCGGCTCCGCCACCCCCGGGACCCCCCGGACCCCCCCCAAAAACCTCCCCGCACCCTAAAAAAATATTTCTTAAAAACAGCAAAAAGTGACAGCAATGTCAATGATGAAAGTCAAAATATGGGGGTGATAAAATTCAAATATCAGTAAAATGATGTTATTGATCGTAATTAGTGTCAATACTGAAAGTCAAAATATTGGGCGAACTCGCTGAATAATGAAATGAAAACAGCGGTAAAAATATTATTATTTATGGTAAGAAAAGCAATGCGAATAATTCAAGTAAAAATATCAGATCGAGGCGAATTCGCTGAATAATGAAAGCAAAAATATCAGTAAAATGTGATTATTTATGGTGATAAAAGTCATACAAAGAACAGAAGTAAAAATATCAGCGTGAAGAGAATTCAGTGAGTGATAAAAATAAAAATATCAGGGTAAAGGTGTTTCACTTAATAATAAAAGTAAAAATATCGGAGCGAGGAGAATTCACTGAATAAAACCAGTAAAAATTCCCTGAATAATGGAAGTAAAAGCATCAGGGCCGTGGAGTTATTTCTGTTTTATTGCTCGCCAGTAAAAGAGAAATAACGCTGTGAAATGTTAAGGGGATTTTTTTGTCCCTTCCTGGTATTTCAGATCAAAAATCGGAAAGGAAATCAGAAATATCTGATATTTCAGATAGAAAATCAGGAGAAATGAGAAATATCTGATATTTCAGATGGAAAATCAGGAGAAATGAGAAATATCTGATATTTCAGATAGAAAATCAGGAGAAATGAGAAATATCTGATATTTCAGATGGAAAATCGGAGCTGAAATCAGAAATATCTGATATTTCAGATGGAAAATCGGAGCTGAAATCAGAAATATCTGATATTTCAGATGGAAAATCGGAGCTGAAATCAGAAATATCTGATATTTCAGATAGGAAATCGGAAGGGAAATCAGAAATATCTGATATTTCAGATGGAAAATCGGAGCTGAAATCAGAAATATCTGATGTTTCAGATTGAAAATCGGAAGTGAGATCAGAAATATCTGATATTTCAGATGGAAAATTGGAAGGGAAATCAGAAATATCTAATATTTCAGATAGGAAATCGGAAGGGAAATCAGAAATATCTGATATTTCAGATGGAAAATCGGAGCTGAAATCAGAAATATCTGATGTTTCAGATTAAAAAAGCGGAAGGGAGGGGAAAAACATAAATATTTCAGATTCAGATGGAAAATCGGAGCTGAAATCAGAAATATCTGATATTTCAGATAGGAAATCGGAAGTGAAATCAGAAATATCTGATATTTCAGATGGAAAATCGGAGCTGAAATCAGAAATATCTGATATTTCAGATTAAAAAAGCGGAAGGGAGGGGAAAAACATAAAGGAAAAAAAAAGCAAAAGCAGAGCTCCGCCACAGCCCAGGCTCCGATTTTTGCTCTCTCCGCTGGGGAAGGGGACGCGGCCAAGAAAGGAGCATTATTAGCATTATTTAGCATTATTTAGCATTATTTCCCATAATTAAAATTAAAATTTAAATTTAAAGTAAAAATAAAATTAAAAATAAAATTAAAATTAAAAATTAAATTGAAATGTAAAATGAAATTAAAAATTAAAATAAAAATGACATATAAAAATAATAAAAAATACAGATAAAATCTAAAAATAAAAAGAATAATAATAAAAAAGTAATGAAAAAAATCTAAAAAATTAAAAAGCCCCAGACTGGTTCAGGTCTCTCCCGCGAGGAAATGTAATTTTTGAGATAAGCCCCGAAACGCCGTTTGGGCTGGAACGAGCAGAATCTCAGGGAAATGCATTTATTAAATCCAATTACACCGAGGTCCCTCTAGGATATCAACGCGAGCAGTTAAAAAATAATTTTCATTCCGGCGTCAATTTTGTTTGGAGAGGGTTTAAATTATCCGAGGGGAAAAAAAAAAAAGGAAAAAAAAAGCAAAATCTGCCGGGGTTGGTGCAAATCTGCGCGAACATCGCGCCTTGGGAACCTCCACAGGCCGGGCCGGGATTTCAAACCAGGAATAAAAGAATTGGGAAAAAAACCCCAGAAAATTGGGAAAAAAACCCCAAAAAAGAAGATTTCTTCCCTCGCCCACCTTGCCGTGGGAAACCCGCGGCGCTGATTTATGGGCGGCACCGACGGGCTGAGAAATTCCATTTATTGCCAGGTTGAAAGGCGCGGGCTGGAAGCGCCCGCTTTGATTTTCTTTAATTGTATTTTTCTGTTATTACTGTTTTATTTTGCAGCCGGAGTTGGGCTGAGGTGGTTTTTATTCCTGGCTCGAGCGGCGGCCCCGCTCCGCCCGCTGCAGCAGTTTAATGAACTGAGATAATAAATATTTCCCTTGGCGTCCCAAAGTTATTTTTGCGCTGCCAGACTTCGAAAGCCTCCAAACTCTTAAATATTATTTGCACTGGGACCGGGGGAAGATCTTTTCAATCGCTCCTTAAGCAAACACTCGGAGCGAGGCGAACCCTCCTGGAAAAAAATGGAATTTAAAAAAAAAAAATATATATTTTTTAAAATCCCTGCCAATTTTCTCTTTCTTAAAAATAGCTTTATTTTTTATTGTATTTATTTTTATGTTTATATTTTTATTTATGTGTTTTATTTTATTTTTTTTCCCTGCTGGCTGCCGGCTTTTAAACATTTCCAGGGATTAAATCCCCCTACCGAGGCTCATTTTTTTCCCCTCGGGAGAGAACGAAGGGCGAATCTTAGAGCCCTGGGAAAGGCGCTCTGGAAAATCCATTTGCTTTCCCCGCGCGGGCTCGGAGCTGAGAAATCCGGGAGAAACGTTTTGTTCGGCCTGATAAGGCGAGGTTTAATTAATCGCCGTGAATTCGCTGGGTATTTCTGGGGGCTGGGGGCGATCCATCTCCGGCCCCGGTAATTGCTGCCCTGATCTGCGCCCCGCGCTGCCCTGCGCGCTCCGCCGCGCAGGTAACGCCCCATAAACCCGTTTGTGCTCGGCAGATCAAAACCAGCAGGTAGCGTTTGGTGGCAATAAAAAAAAACCCCAAAAAAGCGGAATATTTGTGGCTGCGTTCGGGGGCAGCTCTGCCCGGCGATGTTTGAATTTCAATTTCGGGCCGCGAGGGGAGGGCAGGGCAGGGCGGGGAGGGGAGAGGAAATTAAAGTGATCATTTCCAAGGATATTTTGAATTTATCTCCCTCCCGCGCGGGGTCAGGCTTTTTCTGCCGTTTCTGGTTTGTTTGTTTTTTTTTTTTTTTGCCCCTATTATCGGGGTTTTTTTCCGCCCGACAATCGATTGAATACGCTTTTTAATCGCGATTTACGTCCCCGATCGCCCTTTAGGGCCGTGTCGGAGCTGGTGGTCAGAGCGGGGCTCAAAAGGGAATTCCCGCAGGGACGCGGAGCCCGGCCCTGCCCGCAGCTCCTCGCGTGCCGAAATGTTCCCTTCAGCCAAATATTGCATTTTTGGGGGCGTTCTGATGGGTTTGGAGCGGGCCGGGGTTGAAATCGGGATTTCCCCCTGGCAAAGCAGGTGTGGGCTCATCACCACCTCTCCTTGATCCACCTCAGAGGCGCCGCGAGGTTTTTTATTTATTTAAATTCTGCCCTGGAGAAACTCCTCCGACCTCCAGTGGGAGAAATCTCACCCGAATTTAAAAAAAAAAAAAAAAATTAAAATTAAAATCCCCCAAAGCTTTGGCGTTTCTGAAGCGCTGAGGGGGACGAAAGGGAAAAATAAAGAAAATTTTAAAAATAAAAATCTCCATCTTTGGAGAGGGTAAAGATTGGAGCGGGGAAAACACCTCGGGGCTGGAAAAGGAAAAAAAAAACCAGAAAAAAATTGAAAATTCGGGGTGAAGCGCGGGTCAGGCGGCGGACACGCCTCGCTGTTTAACAAAGACTGCCAAAGTATGAGATTAATACCGAAAGTTGCGCCTTTCCCAGCCCGGAACGCGCCGGGGCCTCCGCGGCCAACGCGGCCCCGCCGGGACAAGGCGGGGGAGGGGCAGCGCCGGACCCCCCAACAACCCCGAACCCCGAAAAATGCAGCGAGAAAAGAGAGGGGGAGGGAGGGAAAGGAGGGAAATGAAATGAGGGAAAGGAGGGAAATGAGGGAAATGAAATGAGGGAAATGAAATGAGGGAAATCAGGGGTTGGGATGGGAAAGGGCAGCGCGGGCAGGGGAGGGGGCCACGCGGGGCTCGGGGGGGATTTTTGGGTTTTTTTGGAGGATTTCGCCCTCAAAACCTCCTCAAGTTTTTGCGGGAGAGCCTCGGATCCCCCCGGGGATTCCAGCGAGGAGGAGGAGGAGCCGCGAGGAGCCAAGGTAGGAGCGCGGCGGGCCGGGGGCTCCCGGCCCCGGGCTGGGGTCCCGGCAGCGCTGGGGGACCCCCGGGGGGCTGGGCAGGAATCTGGGGATCCCCTCCTAAAAAAGCACAGCGGGGTCACCCCGCGCTGCCAGAGCTGGCTTTGAAATTGGGGGAAAAAAAAAACAACAAAAAAAAACCCCAAAAAATAAAAATTCCGTGAGAAACTTCCCAAGGTGAGGGGAGGGGGGGGGGTTTGGAAATTTGGGATCGGAGGCGGCCAAAAAGGAGATTTCTTGGAGGTGTGGTGGGGGAAATGGGTTCTGGCAGACGCTAGGGGTGCTGGTTGGCAAAGGCCGGCCCTCGGTGTCACCGCCGAGCGGAAAAAAAACCCGATTTTTTTTTTTTTAAAGGGATGTGGGAGGGGGTTAAAAATAGAGAATAAGGCCTGGTTATTGCTAGCGCTGGGCGGGAGAAAATGGAATAAAAGAAATCGGTGAGGAGGGGTCGGGAAGGAGGAATAAAGTCTCAAAGAGATAAAGAGGGGATTAACAAGAAATTAAAAATCAAAGGGGCTGCGATGGGACCGGTTCTGTTGTTTTGTGGCGTTGTTGCTTTGGCTCCTCACTGTCCGGGCAGGTTTTAGAGGAAAAGGTGAATTTTGAGGCGCTGCTGCTGCGGGAGGTGGGAAATTCTGCTCGGTGCAAAAAGATTTCGCTGCTTTTGCTGGAAATTCGGGTTTTTTAAATGATTTTGGGGTTTTGTTCGATGCCTTTGGTTCGTTCTTAAAGCGCCGCTTGGTTATTCTGGGTTTAGCTGGGAGCTTTTAGCAGGAAAAGCGATTATTCACCTGAAAGTACCTGAAAAATCCCGACTGGATTTCGGGGATTTCATTGGCCAGAAATCTTAATTTTTTTTTTTTAGGGAAAATGCGGGAGTTCTTGGAATCCGCCGAATCTATTGACAGGAATTGTAAACGCAGCTTTTCCCTGATGCCCTCTCTGCTGCGGCATTTAAATGCAATTAATTCGGGAGATACTTGACCTGAAAATGTTCTGCCTTTTGAAACACACCAAAAAAATTTAAAAAAAAAAGAAAAAAAAAAGAAAGAAAAGAAAGGGGGCTGCTCTGCTTTGAATCTCTCGGGCAACTGTAATTTTAAACGAAATCTCAACATGATGCTACCCTCATTAGTTCCGAATGAAGGTTCATTACCTAGACAGTATGAATATTTTATTGCTTTATATCCCTTTTTTCGGAAATGAAACGCCTTTGATCTTTTTCTCGGGTTGTAAAAAGAATTGCCTGTCATTAAAAAAAACCTGTCGTCCCATCTGCCTTTACATTCTGTATTTCTTTTCATCTGTTTCTTTCTCTTTTTTTTTCTTTTTTTTTTTCTTTTTTTTTATCATTTCCCCGCACACGCGCGGCTAAACCCAAACCTTGGGTGACCTCCAAGAACGAAAAATGGATGAAATCTTTGCGCTGCCCACCAGAAAACCGTGACGAGACTTCCAGGGCGGGGTGGGGACGGAGCTTGGGGCATTTCTCTTTTAAAAGGCGGATTTTTGGGGCCGCGTCTCGTTGCGCGCCTGCACCTCCACTTCCACCCCAGGAACTGATTTTTTCACCCCAAAATAACGCCCAAGGTGTGGGGAGGAAGGTGGGAAAATCCCGATTTTGCTCTCTTGGCGCTCTGCAGCCTCGCTGCGCTAATGAATCGCCTTTCCCCCGCAGCAGCGAATTTTCCCGAGGCGCAGCCCCGATTTGCCAAAAGCCCCAGATTTTGCCCCAGAAGAGAATGGTGGCGGTAGGAGAAGATCTGAGACCGAGGAGGACGCAACTGTCTTCTATATGTACCCTGTAGATCCGAATTTGTGTAGAGGAAGTTGGGTCACAAATTCGTATCTAGGGGAATATGTAGTTGACACAAACACTACAAACCCGGGAGTTCCCCCCCAAAAAAACCCCAAAAACTCAAAAAGCAGAAGGGTGGAAGGGGGGTTTAACCAGAAAAGCGCTTTAGGGCTCCAAAGAAACGCTTTGGGTTTGACCTCAGCTCAACTCCGGCGCTGCTGCGATAAAACTTTATGGGCTCGTAGACAGCAGCGGGGGGATTTGGGCTGGGGGGGTTTGGGGGTTTGGGGAGGGGTCGCGGGCGTTCTTGCTGCCGCTTCAGAGCGGGGCTGGGCTGTAATTGGTGCGGGCTGGGCGCTGACACCGATTAAGGAATAAATAACAATTCTTGGCCGCTCTCCGCGGCCGCGGCCGCGTTTGGGGTCTGCCGCAGGAATTGGGGGTGCCGGGGGGGTTTGCCGGGCTCGCCGTGCCCCCTAAAGCGCCTCCACTGCCAGAAGGGCGAGCCGAAGCTGCGGCAGGGCTCGGGCTAATTGCCTTTTGTAATTGCTCATCAGGAGCGGGGCTCGGCTCCTCCCGCGGCCGGAGGGGGCTCGGGGGTCCCCGCACCCCGAATTAGCTGATGGGTTCCTTATCGATCCCCGGCAGCCCCATCCATCTCTGCCAGGCTCCCGCATCTCCCCCGGCCCCGCTCGGGGGGTGGCGACCCCGGCTCGGGGGGTGGCGACCCCGGCTCGGGGGGTGGCGACCGCGGCTCAGCTGCGCTGGCCCGGGGGCGGGGCCGGCTGGGCGGCGCGCAGCGGGCCGGGGGGGGGGGGGGGCAGCGCCCGAGACCCCCCCGAACCCCCTGGAAAAGCATTTTTACCTCGCCTTCTAATTATTGCCTTTCTGGGGGGGTCCCGAGCCCAGGACACACCCCCGGGGGGGGTGGGCCAGCCGGGGCTGTCGCTGCTCGCCCCGGGGCGCTGCCGGCCCGGAGGGGCCCGAGGTGGCCGGAGGGCAGCGGACCCCCCCGGCCGCCTCCCCGGGGATGCCGGGGGGCCCCGGGAGAGCCCGGGCTGGGCAGGTTTCCTGATCCGGGGCCCGCCGTGGCCCTCGCCATTGGCCCGCGCTGTCACATGGACTCAACTTTGTTCACTTGACAGTGAGTAGGAGGGCTCCGCAAGCAGGAAAACGAGGAACGGGAGGCGGGGGGGCGGGGGGCGCAGGAATAAATTTTAGGGAGAGAAAGAGACAGAGGGAGCGAGGGAGATACATATATATATCCATATCTAGATCTATAATTTGTTTTTTCCCCCCGCGTGCGTGCAATTCTAAGCAATTAATGGCCATGAGCTCGTTTTTGATCAACTCCAACTATGTGGACCCCAAGTTCCCACCCTGTGAAGAATATTCCCACAGCGATTACCTTCCCAATCACTCGCCGGAATACTACGGCAGCCAGAGGCACCGGGAGAGCTCCTTCCAGCATGAGGCGATGTACGAGGCGCGGGCAGCCTGCAAGGAGCAGCTGTACCCGTCGTGCCGGGGCTCGGGCCAGCCCCGCGCTCCGCCGGGCGCCCCCAGCCCGCCCCCGGCCGGGCCGGGCCCCGCGGGCCCGCGCGGGGAGCCCGTGGTTTACCCCTGGATGAAAAAAGTCCACGTAAGCACGGGTAAGTGAAAGGGGGGCAGCCGAAAGGGGCTTTATACTTGGAGTAGCACCTCGGAGTCTCGGGCAGATCGCGGCGCGGCGCTTGTAAAAGGAGCGCCCGGCGGAGATTTACGAGCGCCCGTTTGCAGAGCGCTATAATTACATCCTCCATAAATTTTTATTGCTCTGCTTGGCCATGTGCCTTTGAAGTCTCTGTTACCATCCTCCTCCAGTTTCTTGCAGGCTACTTTTCTTTTTTTTTTTTTTTTTTTTTTTTTTACTTTTTTTTTACGGCTGTTGAATCTTCCTAAGTGAAGTTTTATGTTTTGGTAATTTGTATTTAAGTAGCGGATTGAGTAAAGTTTTATTATTTTCCCCTCCCCTGCCCTCTTTTTTTTTTCCCTTCCCTTTTTTTCCCCTTCCCTTTTTTTTTCCCTCCCTTTTTTTTCTTCCCTTTTTTTTTCCTCCCTTTTTTTTCCCTCACTTTTTTTTCCTCCCTTTTTTCCCTCCCTAATTTGTATTTAAGTAGCGGATTGAGTAAAGTTTTATTATTTTCCCCTCCCCTGCCCTCTTTTTTATTTTTTTCCTTCCCTTTTTTTTTTCCCTCCCTTTTTCCCTCACTTTTTTTTCCTCCCTTTTTTCCCTCCCCTTTTTTCCTCCCTTTTTCTTTTCCCTCCTTCTTTTTCCTTTTCTTTCTTTTTTTTTCTATTTTTTTTGAGTGAGACCTTTACCAACCCGCAGCCCCCGCGCTCGCGCTTTCCAGCGTGCAGGGGGAACTTTTGTGGATAATGAATTCCGCGCTGGCCCGGCAGAGCTGCGAGTGCACAAATGCGAATTTGCACCGGCTCGGGGCTCGGGGAGCGCGTCCGGGGCCGCAGCAAAACCCTCGGTCAGGAATCCACGTCCGGGAGGTGGAGATTTGCACCTCGCTGCTGGGGGCATTTTTAGAACCTTTCCCTTTTAATTTATTTTTTTTTAAAAGCAAATCCCACCTTCCAAAGAATTTGTGGCACTTTTTTTTTTTTTTGGTGATTTTTTGAGGGGGGAAAGAACCCATTAAAGGATCAGCTCAGTAATTCTGCTTTTCTTCCCCCCTCCCCCTTTTAAAAATTTGTTTTCCCCTTATATTTTCCCTTTTTTGTGTGTGTTTTCACATCGCTTTCCCCCTTTTTTGTGTGTTTTTGCACTTCCTCCCTTTGTGTGTTTTCACATATTTCCCCTTTTTCTTTTGTTTATTTCCACATTTCCCCCCACTTTCTTTGGAATTTCCAAATATCCCCACCTTTTTGTGTGTATGTCTGTGTTTGTGTATTTTCACATCTTCTCCCCCCCTTTTTTTGTATTTCCACATATTTCCCCCCTTTTTTTTAATTTCCACATACCCCCCCATTTTTTAACATTTTCACCTATTTCCCCCCCAACCTTTTTAATATTTTCACATCTTCCCCCCCTTTTTTCTGTATTTCCCCCCCTTTTTTTTCCCAAATCCAGATCCCACAAGGATCCCAAACTCAAATCCCACAAGGAGGAGGATGCTGAAAGCAGATCCCAAAAGGAGGATCCCAAACCCAGATCCCACAAGGATCCCAAACTTGATCCCACAGGGAGGAGGATCCCAAACACAAATCCCACAAGGATCCCAATCACAGATCCCTCAAGGAGGATCCCAAACCCAGATCCCCTAAGGAGGAGGATCCCAAACTCAATCCCCACAAGGAGGAGGATCCCAATCACAGATCCCTCAAGGAGGATCCCAAAGTCGATCCCCACAAGGAGGAGGATCCCAAAGTCGATCCCACGGACGGGCCGCCGCCCCATGACCGCCCCGCTGGATGTGTGCGTGTTTGGGGTGTGAACTCGTGCGAGTGCAGAGAAGGAAACACAATAATTTTAATTTTTATCATTTTTTACACTGACTCGAACAGCGGGGACAGACGGGGTGCTCATTATTTATGGCTAATAAGTTGAATGTTTATTTTTATTTTAACCTGGGGGACAGGCGGGGGGTGTTTATTTCCACCAATAATTTGAATTTTGGTCATTTTCACGCCGATTTTAACCTGGGGGACAGGCGGGGGGTGTTTATTTCCACCAATAATTTGAATTTTGGTCATTTTCACGCCGATTTTAACCTGGGGGACAGGCGGGGGGTGTTTATTTCCACCAATAATTTGAATTTTGGTCATTTTCACGCCGATTTTAACCTGGGGGACAGGCGGGTGCTGTTTATTCCCACCAATAATTTGAATTTTGGCCATTTTCGCACGATTCCAACGCGGGGCCGGGCTGGTTGTGGTGGGGCCAGCTGAGCACAAAGCCGGGGCAGCTCCGGGAAGAGGAGGCTGCAGAAGGATTTTTTTTGGCGATGTGGCTGAGATGGATCCTTGTTTCATCTTTAATCACGCCGAGCTCGGCCCCATTTGTCATGTTTACTCTCCGTACAAAGGACGGACCTTATGTCTGCTATTACCCCGACAGCCGCCGCGCTTTAATAAATGAGCCTCGGCTTCTCCCCACCAACTGCAGCTTCTCCACCACCCCTTTTTGCTTTTTTCTCCTCCTTTTTTTCTTTTTTTTTCTCCTTTTTTTCCTTTTTTTCTCCTCCTTTTTTCTTTTTATTCTTCTTTTTTTTTTCCCCTCCTTTTTCCCCTTTTTAATTTTTTCTTTCCTTTGTTTTTAATTGTTTTTTCTTGGTGAATTTTCTTTTTTTTCCCCCTCTTATTTTCTCCGTTTTCCCCCTCTTCTTAAAAATCTTCCTTTCCATTTTCCCCTTCTTTTTCCTTTTTTTCTTTGTTTTTCTTTGTGTTTTTTCCACTTTTTTCCTCTTTAAAAATTTTTCTTTATAAATTTTCTTCCCCTTCCTTCTTCCCTTCTTCCCCTCTTCCCTTTCCCCTCTTTCTTTTTTTTTTTAATTTTCCCTTTTTTGTCTTTGTTTTTCTTCCTTAATTTTCCTTTTTTCTATCTTTTTCCCCCTTTTTCCATTTTCTTTATCAATTTCCTCCCCTCTCCTCCTTCCCCTCCTCTCTTTCCTCCCAATCCCGAAGTTTCTGCTCCGTTGTCCCAAAGAGTTGCAACTGGAGAGAAAAAAAAATCCAAAAAACGACCAAAACTCAACAAAAAAACCCCAAAACCTCCTCCGGGGAGTTGGGAACTTTGTGAAACCGGAGGCAAAATTAAAAAAAAAAAGAAAATTGGGTGAAGGAGGTGCTGGACAAACCAATGAAGAGAATGGAGCGGGGTCAGAGCCTTTTTGGGGATTTTTGGGTTTCTTTTGAAACCCAGCGGGGTCATTGTGGGTGGGGGGGACTGGGATGAACTGGGATGAACTGGGAGCGCCCCCAGAGCTCCTCCCTGCCCCGATCTGGGGCTGAAAATGGGAATTTCGGGCCTGGGGGGAAGGGCGGCCCCGACCCCCCCCGGCCGCCCCCGTCCCCCTTTGTCCTCCGGGTTCACCTGGAAATGCCCAAAACCCCAAACGCCGCTCGGGAATAAATTCTCCATGGCCAAGCTGCCCCTGCGTGGTTCTTTCCGGGGGGCGAGCCTGGATTCGGGTTATTTATTGGGTGGAAAAATAAATATATTTATTTAAAGCCGTGAACAATCCGTTTATTTGTAATTTTCCCCGATTTTCCCCCCGTTTTTTGGTTTTTTTGTCGCTGTCAGCGGCGCGGCCCGCAGCCCCCTAATGAAAACAAAAGATGTTTGAGCAGCCCTAAGTAGTGCTAAGGCTCGGATCTGATGATTTATTTGCTCAAAGCGCAGATTAATTCTCTTTTTCCAGCCCAGCCCGAGCGGGGCCGCTCATTAACGCTTTGCTGCCCCGCGTTTCTCCAGAGATCCTCCCGCTTTTCTTTATCTCTATTTTTATTGCTGTTTTTTGTTTTGAAATCCCTCCTTCTCCGGGGTAGTTAATGCGTTAATGAGTCCAATCTCGGCCCAGATGTTGGCGGGGGTTTTGGGGCGGATTTGGGGCTCACAAAAGGAGCTCTCGTGCGCGGCTCCCGGCCTGACAAGCAAATAGATAATCAGGAAGACAAATGGCTCCTTTTGGGAGCCGCAGCTCCTGTATTAATTTTCATTTTCTTTTTCGGCTGGGAAAGGATCGAGAGAGAAAAAAAAAACTAAAAAAAAACCAACCCAGCGCGGTTCTGGGTTAGGAATGGAGTGAAAAAGAAAAAAAAAAGATGATTGTCCTCGAGGGGGGTGGAGGCAGCTGAAGGAAAGGAGGTTCGGCTCTGAAATAATGATGATAATGGGAATAAAAATATGTTAAATTGAAGTGTAAACATCATATAAGGCTAGGTGTAAGTGTAAAAATAATAGGGGTATGAATATAAATGTAAATGTAAATGTAAATGTAAATGTAAATGTAAATGTAATATTCGCAGAACGCACCAAAAATGCCCCCCGGGACCCGAATTTCGGCCCCGTTTGTCCCGAGACAAAGGCAGGCCGGGGATGTTTGGGTTCAGCACGGACCCGGCTCTGCCCGAGCTCACCCCGCGCTTGTGGCACTGAAATTGTCCCCCCCAAATCCCGCCGCCCCCCGTTCACACAGAACCCTGCCGCTGTTCATTTTTTATTTTTTTTTCCCTTTTTAGTGCTTTAAAATAAATAATATTCTGCGGTCACATGGTCCAGGCTCTGCTCGGTGTGATGTAAAAAAAAAAAAAAAATCGGATTTATGGCCGGATTTTGGTTTAATTCTCGCGGTTTTAGAGGTGGCGACAGCGAAACTTGCGAGTTTCTTTTCGCCTTTATTTATTTTCCCTGCCGGGCTGTATTTTCTCCGGATTCCTCGGGGCTCGGCGCCCTTGGTTTGGTCGCTGCTGCATTTTTATTCCCCGTCCCTCCCTTTGATCCGCTGCGCTTGGGAAGAGGGTGCGAATTTCGAGAGGGGGCTCCTAAGAATGGCCAGAAATGGGTGTTTTAAACCAAAAAAAAAAAGGAGGAAAATAAAAAAAAAAAAAAAGGAGGCATATGCTGGCAGGAATGCGGGGTCTGTGGGGGCAAATCAAAGCTGGGGGAGCGTGAATGGGATGCAAGGGGGAGAAAAGAAGATTTCTATAGGACCCGAAAGTTCACAGCCATTAGGAGCGGACAGAAGGCAAGAAAAATGCGAGAATTATACAGAAAATCATTAATCACTTCTTTTCTTTAAATACTTATCCCTTTTCCCATTGTTATTCAACAGCAAATCTCCGCAGACCGTCTGGCGGCAAAAAAGCACCCGGAGCCCTCCAAGGAACCTTCAGGGGCCGTAATGACCGTTAGAATTAATAAGAATTAGATCGGGAATATTGCTAATAACAAACCCCGCGCCCGCCAGGTGAAAGGTTCTGGTTTTGGGGGAGAAAAAGCAAATTTCCAGCAGCGCCCCCCGAGTTCGGAAGGAAGCACCCCGAGCATGAGGGCGGTGGAAAAAGGATTTGGGAGCGGAGCAGGTAACGGAGCTGGCGCGCCTCGGGGAGGGCGAATTCGGGGGAAATTCGGGGGGAAAAGGGGTTTTTGACCAACAGAGGTGGAAAGAGAAACTCCCCGCGAGTTCTCGTGCGGGGTTTTTCTTTTCCCTCGGTTTTCTGGGGGGTCTCGCTGGCGAGAGGAGTTTGGGGTTTTTTCTTTAATTCCGTCTGGGTTCGGGGCTGGGCGCGCTCGGGTTTTTGCTCCGGGTGGAGATTTGGGGGTTTATGCGCAAAAGTCGGGTTTTTCCTGGTTTTGACCCGTTTTTTCCCGAGTTAAATCTCTCACGGGACGGTTTGGGGAGGGTTTGGTGGAGCGGCCGCTGGGTGCGAATATTCCCGGGTTAAACTGTCCCAGGAATTGAGAACATTCCCGGGTTAAACTGTCCTGAGAAATGCGAATATTCCAGCGTTAAACTGTCCCAGGAAAGTCGAGTATTCCAGGGTTAAACTGTCCCGGGACCTGGGAACATTCCCGGGTTAAACTGTCCCAGGAATTGAGAACATTCCCGGGTTAAACTGTCCTGAGAAATGCGAATATTCCAGCGTTAAACTGTCCCAGGAAATTCGAGTATTCCAGGGTTAAAATGTCCCAGGAACTGGGAACATTCCCGGGTTAAACTGTCCCGGGAAATTCGAATATTCCCGAGTTAAACTGTCCCAGGAACCGGGAACATTCCCGGGTTAAGCCTTTCCCAGAAATATTCCCGGTTTTAGGCCATCCCAGGAACTCTGAATATTCCCGGTTTAAAACTGTCCCAGGAACTGGGAACGTTTCCTGGTTTCATCCTTTCCCAGGAACATTCCCGGTTTAATCCTGTCCCAGGACCATTCCCGGTTTAATCCTGTCCCAGAACATTCCCGGTTTAATCCTGTCCCAGGACCATTCCCGGTTTAATCCTGTCCCAGGAACATTCCCGGTTTAATCCTGTCCCAGAAACATTCCCGGTTTAATCCTGTCCCAGGAACATTCCCGGTTTAATCCTGTCCCAGAAACATTCCCGGCTTAATCCTGTCCCAGGAACATTCCCGGTTTAATCCATCCCAGGACCATTCCCGGTTTAAACCACCCCAGGACCATTCCCGGTTTAATCCTGTCCCAGGACCATCCCCGGTTTAAACCCCCCCGGGTTTAGGCCTGGCCCAGGAGCCGCGGCCGGCCCGGGTTAGGCCGTGCGGGGCGGTCAATCCCGGGATTTTGGCTGGCCCGGGCTGTCCCGGGCGGCCCGGCCGGGCGGGGTCACGCAGAGTTCACTTTTCTGCCCCATTAGCCGGGTTTTACAGCCCGGGAGTGACCTCCAAAGCCCCTGACCTCCCCCAGGCCCGACACCGAGCTCATCCCCCAGCCCAGCAAAGCCCGGCCTGGCCGGCCCCGAGGAGCAAAAATGGGGGGAAAAAAAACTCCTAAAAGTTGATTTATTTCAGCTTTCTCTGCTTTCATCCTTCTGGGCCTGACAGCGCTGCTCGGCTCGTTTGGCGGTGGAAAAATCGGGTTTTGTGCCTTGTTTTGGGTCGGGAGTTGGATTTTGGGTGATGATCGCGGGGCTGGCCACGCAAATTTAATTTTTGGGGGGGAAAAAAGCGCCAAGAGCAAAGGCCGAGTGGAGCAGAGGAGGCACGGCCTGGCCGGGGCTGAGCTCCGCGCTGGTTTTCAGAAATTCCTTTGTTTGCAGAGTCCCTCTGCTCCCCCTCCTCCTCCTCTTCCTCCTCCTCCTCCTCCTCCTCCTCCTCTGGCTGCTAGGGCGCTCCGGGACCCTTGGGGAGCCCCTTGTTATCCCTGCCCAAAAACTGGGCCAAAAATCACCCAAAAATGCACGGATTGGAGGAAAAAATCCACCCAAAGATGGTAAAATTGGAGCAAGAGAATCCACCGAAAGATCCACAAACTGGATCAGAAAATCCCCTCAAGAATCCCAAAAGTAAACAAAAGAATCCTCGCAAAGATCCCCAAAATAAGACCAAAAATCCACCCAAATATCCCCGAAACTGAGGCCAAAAAAACCCTCAAAGTTCCCCAAACGAGACAAAATAATCCCCCCAAAGATCTCCAAGATGGATCAAAAATCCACCCAAAGATCCCCAAAATGGACCAAAAATCCCCAAATTTGACCAAAAATCCCCAAATTGGACCCAAAGTCCTCCAAAAATCCCCAAATTTGACTCAAAATCCTCCAAAACCCCCCAAATTGGGTAAAACAAAATCCCCCAATTGGACCAAAATCCTCAAATGGGGCCCAGAATCCCCCCAAAATCCCCGAATTGCACCCAAAATCCTCCAAAAATCCCCAAATTGGACTCAAAATCCTCCAAACCCCCCCAAATTGGGTAAAACAAAATCCTCCAATTGGACCAAAATCCCCAAATGGGGCCCAGAATCCCCCCAAAATCCCCGAATTGCACCCAAAATCCTCCAAAAATCCCCAAATTGGACTCAAAATCCTCCAAACCCCCCCAAATTGGGTAAAACAAAATCCTCCAATTGGACCAAAATCCCCAAATGGGGCCCAGAATCCCCCCAAAATCCCCGAATTGCACCCAAAATCCTCCAAAAATCCCCAAATTGGACTCAAAATCCTCCAAACCCCCCCAAATTGGGTAAAACAAAATCCTCCAATTGGACCAAAATCCCCAAATGGGGCCCAGAATCCCCCCAAAATCCCCGAATTGCACCCAAAATCCTCCAAAAATCCCCAAATTGGACTCAAAATCCTCCAAACCCCCCCAAATTGGGTAAAACAAAATCCTCCAATTGGACCAAAATCCCCAAATGGGGCCCAGAATCCCCCCAAAATCCCCGAATTGCACCCAAAATCCTCCAAAAATCCCCAAATTGGACTCAAAATCCTCCAAACCCCCCCAAATTGGGTAAAACAAAATCCTCCAATTGGACCAAAATCCCCAAATGGGGCCCAGAATCCCCCCAAAATCCCCGAATTGCACCCAAAATCCTCCAAAAATCCCCAAATTGGACTCAAAATCCTCCAAACCCCCCCAAATTGGGTAAAACAAAATCCTCCAATTGGACCAAAATCCCCAAATGGGGCCCAGAATCCCCCCAAAATCCCCGAATTGCACCCAAAATCCTCCAAAAATCCCCAAATTGGACTCAAAATCCTCCAAACCCCCCCAAATTGGGTAAAACAAAATCCTCCAATTGGACCAAAATCCCCAAATGGGGCCCAGAATCCCCCCAAAATCCCCGAATTGCACCCAAAATCCTCCAAAAATCCCCAAATTGGACTCAAAATCCTCCAAACCCCCCCAAATTGGGTAAAACAAAATCCCCCAATTGGCCCAAAATCCTCAAATGGGGCCCAGAATCCCCCCAAAATCCCCGAATTGGACCCAAAATCCTCCAAAAATCCCCAAATTGGACCAAAAAATCCTCCAAAAATCCCCAAATTGGACCCAAAACCCTCCAAAAACCCCCAAATTGTACAAAAAAAATCCTCCCAAAATCCCCAAATTGGACCCAAAACCCCCCAAATTGTACCAAAAAATGGGATTGCGTGCGGACACCGCGGAGCCCATGCCCAGCGGGCAGCCGGGGCTGGCGGGAGGCGGCGAAAAACCCAGAAAAATTCAATATATTCCGCAGGCTCTGGCCGCGGGGGCGGCTCCGGGAGCCCCGAGGGCCGCTCGGGATTTCTCCGCGCCCGCGGACAGATTGATGGGGCGCAGTGAGCGCGGATCGCTCCGCGCATCAAGGCGGGCCCGGCGCGGGATGAGCGCGCGTTTTGTCCGCACAAAGCGGCGCCTTTGATCGCGGCACCTCCGCGGGCTCGGCCCTGCTTACGGCCGCCTTCCCGACCCTTTGAAGCGGGGGGGTTTTTAAAACAAAACAAAAAAAATTGAGGTTTTTTCTGCCTTTTTTTTTTTTTTTTTTTTTCCCACGAAACGACCCCAAAAAACGCGGGCGGAGGGGAAGGGTGGGTGGGGGGCTCCGCGCTCCGTTTGCCGCCTGCGGTGGCTCTGCTCCCTTTTGTTGTTGTTCTTTTCTCTTCTTAAATGTGTTTGCCCGTTCACACGCGAAAAAAGGGGGGAAAAAATAGGGAAAAAAAAAAAAAAGGAGTTTTTATGAAGTGAAAGTTGCGGCTTCTGAACTGACCCGAAGTTCTCCTAAAATTCCCTCCCCGCGCGGGGTTTCCTCTCTGGAGGAGCCCCCAGGAACCCTTTGAAATGGGATTTTTGATCCCTCCCAGCCTCGCACTCGATAAAATCGATGCAGAAATGATCGAGGCTGTTGAGACCCGAGCATTTCCCGGCCCGTCCGCCCCCAAGCGAGCCCAAAATCCGCTTTTTTCAGCTTTGAATTCTCTATTTCCGCCTTTCATTTGAGCTCCCTCCGGGTTATCCCGGCAGGGCTTCGGGGGTCGGGAATTTGGGGGTGCTCGGAGGGGTGGGGGCTGCTCGGACCTCGAGGTTTTGGAGGTTTTGGTGCCAGATTTTGGGGGGTCCCTCCCCCCCGGCCGGCTCCTGCTCCGCGGCCTTTCCCAGCGCTCTCCTTTGTTGCTCTCTCTGTGTCCTTCTGTCTCTTTTCTTTTTTATTTATTTATTTCCCAAGATCCTGGCACTTGGCAGCTCTCCTCGGACTCAAAATTTGATTTTTTCCCTCTTTTTCCTCCCCCCTCCTCCAGCTCTAACGCAATAAAACGCGGCCAAATAATAACAGGGAAGGCCCGGGAGTCAGGGGGAGCTTTAAAAATAGAACGGAAATATTCGCAGCTGCTCTGGGCGAGATTTGTGATCAAATCAGAGGGGGAAAAAATCCCGAAAAATCGGGGGAAATCGGGACTTGCTCCGGCCGAGCCAGGTCCAACAAAGCCAAGTCCCAGGGAGGGTTCAGGGAAGGGTTTGGGCGCTCTCGGCGTGGGGAAATGACCCAAAATCGCGGTGTTTAACAGAGAATTGGGCGCCCCTCGCCGCGCAGAGGGGTCCGCGGCCAGCGCTGGGTTGGAAAGTTCTTTTTTTTTTTAAAAAAAAATGCTGTTCCGGTGGAAGGTCACAGTGGTCCTTGGAGTGCGGAACGGAGAGACCCCCTTCCCCCTTCCCCATCACGTGGCTCATTAAATAATTAATGCCGAGGTTGCAGAATAGATATGTATTCGTCAGGAAAATCGCAGCCATGGTCTCCCTGTGTCTGACGTGAAATTCCACTGTCCTTTAAAAAACAGCGAGCGCAGGGACGCCGGGGAGAGAGGGAAAAAAAGGAAAAGGGGAGAGAAAAGAGCGAGAGGGAGCGAGAGAAGGAGGGAGGAGAGAGGGAGAGGAGCCGGCAATAAAACAATTCTGGGAAGCGCCGAGGCACGCCGGGGCTGGATTATTGTAAGTAGCAGGGGCTTCCCGATTCCTAGCGCGTCCGTGTGTCCATGTAAATTTATTGTTTGTTATTAATGTTATTGTCGTAAAATGTGACAAATCGCCGTCTTCATTTCCTGCCATCCCTCTTCCCCGCGCGGGGCTCGCCGTGTTCCTACCCATCGAGGCATTTCATTGATATTTTTAGGGGAGATTTTCTCTCCCTCCTCGCAACCTCTCCTCTCCCTTTTTTTCTTTTTTTCCTCCCTTCTTCCCCCCTTTCTGATTTATGACAATAAACATGTCAGCAGCAGCGCGGCTGCCATTGTGCGCGTGTTTGGGAGAGAGGCTCGTGTTGTTTATGGCGCTGGCCGAGATAAATCATCGCCGGCAGAAAATGATGTGCGAGCGCTGATATTTCCGAGCGAGGATCTCTCCCCTTGCCCCGCTCCCCGGAGCTGATGATTTCAGGCGATTTACAGTCATAGATCAGCCGCTAATATGAAAGCTCTGTAGCTGGGGGTCTTAAATTACGGCATCTGTGATTACCAATTAAAGAGAGATTTGTATAAATTTGGGGAGAGCGGGAACGCCTCGTTGGCGTGGAAGGCTCGGGAAGGAGCACGACCTTAATATCAGAATTGCGGCGCGGCCGCGTCCCTTCATCACCCAGAAGTCGTTTTCCCCCCGCCGCCCCCTCCCAGCCCAGGCTGCTCCGGCGATTTTACCCCGGAATATTGAATTTCCGGATTGAGAAATGGGAAGAAAGTGAAATAATCTTATTTGAAAATTATAATTTTTTTTTAAGCATCAAAGCGGGGCTGCGAGGGGGCTCTGCCCGAGCCCAGGACAATGGGGCGCTGCCGAGTGACCCCAGGAGGGGCGGTTTGTCCCCAGAAACCCGGCAGGGACAGCGAGGGCGAGCAGCGCCTTGCGGGGCATTCCCGGAGCTTTCCCGAGGTTTTTCCTGCCGGTTTTTCGGGCTGGAGAGCTCGAGGATGCGCGGGGTCAAAGTCGGACAGAGCGCCCCGAGGGTCGCATTTCCCCGGGACATTTTTGGCAAAATCCGAGTTCCAAGGGGAAAAGCGCCCAAAAGTGGCCCGAAAGCGGCAGAACCCCACAGCTGCTCCCCGCTGCCAAAAAATCTCTGCCGAGGCGAGCCGGGGCCGGCCGAGGCTTTGGGGACGGGGTTGGGGTCCCGAGAAGGGGCAGCGCATCCCCCGCGCACCCTGCGCGCAGCCTGCGCGGCGCTGGAGGCAGCGCTGCGCTCTCTCCCCTCCCGGGAGCGTTGAAAGGCAGAGCAGGAAGCGGGACGCGCTCGTTTTTATGTTTTTGCGTGGTTTTTTTGACTATTTTACAAGCCCCGACATGCGAGGAGTCAATAAACCTGAGAGCGGCGGCGCGGATGAAGGGCGCGCTGCTCGGCGGAGAGTTCCGCGCTGCTCTCCGCCCGCCCCTGCGCTCGCCCCGCCCGCCCGGGGGGGCTGGCTCGGTGAGCCGGGGCAAAGCTTCGTGCGGGGAGCGGGAGCGGCGCGGCCGCGTCGTTCAACACCCGGGAGAGCCCGGGAGAGCCCGGGTCTGTCAGGGAATCTGTCAGAATCTTCGCGTGAATTTCGGGCCTCGGCTTCCCGTCATGCAGACCCCTCCCCACCCCCCGCTCCCGGTCTTTATTTTAATTTATTTGGTTGTATTTTAAAATAATAATGATTTTTAATTGGGTTTTTTTCCGCGTTGGGGGGGAGGGGGGGGGAGGCGAGGGGGGGGGGGGGGGGGGAGCCAGCCCGAGCCCCCCGAGCTTGAAAGGGGTGGGGGGCTCGCGTCAGCCCCTTCCACACCCGGGGGTCGCTGGGGCCGAGCCCCCCCCCGCTGGGGACCCCGCCGTGACCCCAAGCCCACCCTCAGCCCCTGATCCGGGGGCTCAGAGCCCCGGCGGGACCCCCAGAGCCGGGGGGGGCCAGGAGCGGGTCAGGATCCCAAAACTCCAGGGGAAGGCTGGAGCCAGAGCCGGGAGGGACCCCAGACCCAAAATGGGACACAGGATCAAGGGGGACCCCAGACCCAGAGTGGGATCCAGAGCTTGGAGGGACCCCAGACCCAAAATGGGATTCAGAGCCGGGAGGAGACCCCAGACCCCAAACAGGGAGGGGACCCCAGATCCAGAATAGGACACAGAATCTGGTGGGACCCCAGACCCAAAATGGGACCCCAAACCGGGAGGAGACCCCAGACCCAGAAGCGGAGGGGACCCCAGACCCAGAATAGGACCCCGAACAGGGAGGGGACCCCAGAGCCGGGGGGGGTGGGGCTGTGGCAGGCAGAGCCCCTCCCCCACCCCGGTGCTGCCCCTTCGGGACGGGTCCGGCCCGGGGGGGGCTGGGCCGGCACCAAACCTCCCCTGAAGATTTTTTGGGGTTTTTTGGCAGCGCCTGGCTGCTCCTCAGACCCTCAGGGCTCTGCCTCTCCTTCCCACCGGCTCCAAAATCCCGAATTTTCCGCGCTGGTGCCGCCGGGACGGGATTTGTTTGGGTCGGGGGGTCCGGAGCAGCACCTCGGTCCCCCCTCAGCACCTCCCTCCTCCCCAGACCCCTCAAACCCCCTCCCTCACCATTTTTTTTCTTTATTAACTCACTAAAACCGCCTTTCCCCCCCAGCAGCAGCCGATGAAACCCTCGGGAGGCGGCGGGGGGGGATAATTGGCTCTTTCGAGCGGCTCGAGCGAGCGGAATTTCATTGATTTCTGGGCAATCAGCCCTTTCTCCTCGCCTGTCATCTCCGCGGAAGGTCCTGCTCCATCAGCGCCGCGTTCATCACGCGCGGCCCCCACGCGATCCCCTCCCCTCGGCCGGGGGGGCCGCTCCTTCCCGGAGAGGAAGCGATTAGCGCCCCGAACACGAGTCAGCAGCGCCTTAATTCGGGATTTATTGCGGCCGGCAGGGGAGGCTTATTTCACATCAAAGCCTGGCGGAGGCGAGCAAAAAAAACGAAAAAAAACCCCCAAAAATAAACAAAAACAAAACCCAAAAAAGAAGAAGAACCGCGGAAATTGGAGGTTTAGGCGCGGGGCAGGAGCCGTCCCCCCCCTTTTTTGCTGTGTTTGATGCGGGTTTGGGAGGCTGGTGGCTTTGCAGCCCCTGAGCACGGCCCGGCCCGGCTCGGCCCGGCCCGGCCCGGGTTTGATTTGGAAAAGCCGCGGCCACCGCGAGGCAGACAAAGGAAGAGCTCGGTGGCTTCGCGGGGAGCGCTTCGGCAGCGGGGAGGGTTTTGCTGTTTTGCTTTGAAGTTTTCTTCTTCTTTTTTTTTTTTTTTTTGGCCG